>NW_018407511.1:113812-328060 GCF_002113885.1 Mizuhopecten yessoensis
GGTTAAGATCCCCACCCCAAAACTATATATACAATTGTTGGGCATAAAGAGACGAATGCAGTCATGATATTAGAATTGACCCCAGGGTTTGCCCCACCCTTGCAGACTTAACCCCTGGGTCATAACTTTGAAACGGTTGAGATCCCCACCCAAAACTATATATAAAAATGCTGGGCAAAAAGAGACAAGTGCAGTTATGATATTAGATTTGATCCTGGGGTCTGGCCACAACCGTAGGGACCTAGTTTCTGAGTCACAGCTTGGAAACAGTTGAGATCCCCACCCCATAACCATACATAAAATTGCTGGGCATGAAAAATCGAATAGAGATATATATGCTACAAGGATTGGCCTTGGGGTCTGGCATATTCCCTTGGATCTCATTTGGAGAATATTTTGCCATGATTGCTTAGATATCCAGGTGAGCGATACAGGCCCTATGGGCCTCTTGTATTATATGTCATAATGTTTGTATGTTTTTCTTGTGTCACTTTTTTAGGAGTGTATTGTTGTCTAATCTGTCTGTTAAAACAAGAAAAGATCCACATTCTCTTCAGCATGTATTACTCAATTAAAAAGTCAATGGTTTAACAAGTAAACAAACCTCTCCTATTTTGTACTTTTCAGGCCATTCTTTACACGTAACGGGTTTGAGGCATCGGAATCAAGTAGGGTAAGTCTATTATTTCTGGGCGCTGTCCCTATTGTAACGCATGATCAGATTAGCCGCGTCTGGTTGTTATATTTTAGTTTTGTTCAGTTTTATGCCTTGAACATAGACCAGCAGGTCTACATTATACTTACTCCATTAATGTATCTTGTCTTATGTAAACAACTTTGTGTTTGATGGTCCTGTTCAGGTGATGTTTCAAACATGTTCTGGTCTAACTGTCTAAGCTGTCCTGCATGTACATTAAACATAACCTTAATCACTAGATGTTATGTTCAGATTAAATTAATGTATAAATATACTTCATTTCTTAACCTGTTCACCCCTATGTAACTTTAGTAGACTCTACCATGCATTGATATGGATGAGTCCATTATGGTCTACAGTGGTGAAAGGGTTAACCTGTTCAGCCCTATGTAACTTTATATTAGTAGACTCTACCATGCATTGATATGGATGAGTCCATTATGGTCTATAGTGGTGAAAGGGTTAACCTGATCACCCCTGTGTAACTTTTGTAGACTCTACCATGCATTGATCTGGATGAGTCTATTATGGTCTACAGTGGTGAAAAGTTTAAAGGATGAGAGTACTGTCTGAGGCTACTAGATATATTAAAAGATTATTGGTTTTCACTAGAGCACAATACATGAAGCTGCTAGATTAATAAAAATATATTCTGTCCCTAAAAGAATAAAGATACAAGATACGAAGGCCAATAATTTTAAGCACTGACACAGTGTCTGTTGTCGCCCTTCCTTATACTGCATGTACAAGTCAAGACAGGATCATTGTTAGGCTGGGGGACTCAATGTTGTATAAACGAAGGGTATGCCTCCCTGGGGACAGAAGGGTGGAGTCCATTATACTTGAGTAAAGGCTAGCAATTCTAACTTAATTTGGTCTGGAGCATCCTTGGGCCAAGGGAAGCAACACAATTATGTAATTTTTAAATGGAACAAGTAATTATCAATTTATGGTACTAAGGAAGAGTGTAGCTCCCTAGGGAATTGAGGCGTGATGCACGAAAGGAAATAATTGGTTAAGTGTTATAAATTCTAATCCTCTTGACCAATTGATTGTATTTCAACCATACAATGTGTCACAGGAGGGGATGTGTGTCATACCACAACTATACAACGTGTCACAGTAGGGGACATGTGTCATACCACAACTATGCAACGTGTCACAGTAGGGGACATGTGTCTTACCATGACTATCCAACGTATCACAGTAGGGGACATGTGTCATACCACAACTATACAACGTGTCACAACAGTAGGGGATGTGTGTCTTACCATGACTATACAACGTGTCACAGTAGGGGACATGTGTCTTACCATGACTATACAACCTGTCAGAGTAGGGGACATGTGTCATACCACAACTATACAATGTGACACAGTAGGCGACATGTGTCATACCACAACTATACAACGTGTCGCAGGAGGGGATGTGTGTCATACCACAACTATCCAACGTGTCACAGTAGGCGACATGTGTCATACCACAACTATACAACGTGTCACAGTAGGGGCATGTGTCATACCACAACTATACAATGTGTCACAGGAGGGGATGTGTGTCTTACCATGACTATACAATGTGTCACAGTAGGGGATGTGTGTCTTACCATGACTATACAATGTGTCACAACAGTAGGGGATGTGTGTCTTACCATGACTATACAACGTGTCACAGTAGGGGACATGTGTCTTACCACAACTATACAACGTGTCACAGGAGGAGATGTGTGTCTTACCACAACTATACCATGTGTCACAGTAGTGGACATGTGTCTTACCACAACTATACAACGTGTCACAGGAGGAAATGTGTGTCTTACCACAACTATACAATGTGTCACAGTAGTGGACATGTGTCATACCACAACTATACAATGTGTCACAGTAGGGGATGTGTGTCTTACCACAACTATACAACGTGTCACAGCAGGGGACATGTGTCATACCACATCTATACAACGTGTCACAGTAGGGGACATGTGTCATACCACAACTATACAACGTGTCACAGGAGGGGATATGTGTCTTACCACAACTATACAATGTGTCACAGTAGGGGATGTGTGTCTTACCACAACTATACATTGTGTCGCAGTAGGGGATGTGTGTCATCCCACAACTATACAACGTGTCACAGCAGTAGGGGATGTGTGTCTTACCATGACTACACAACGTGTCACAGTAGGGGACATGTGTCATACCATAACTATACAATGTGTCACAGTAGGGGATGTGTGTCATACCACAACTATACAACGGGTCACAACAGGAGGGGATGTGTGTCTTACCATGACTATACAACGTGTCACAGTAGGGGACATGTGTCATACCACAACTATACAACGTGTCACAGTAGGGGATGTGTGTCTTACCACAACTATACAATGTGTCGCAGTAGGGGATGTGTGTCATCCCACAACTATACAACGTGTCACAACAGTAGGGGATGTGTGTCTTACCATGACTATACAACGTGTCACAGTAGGGGACATGTGTCATACCACAACCATACAATGTGTCACAGTAGGGGATGTGTGTCTTACCACAACTATACAACGTGTCACAGGAGGGGATAAGTAATGCTTTGTAATTCTTCAGAGCACTTGCTAAGTACTATACTATACTAGGGTATTGTATGATGTGTCTTTACTGAGTAAATAACAGATAATTTGTCTGTGGTAGAGTACTGTAGTACTATACTAGCGTATTGTATGAAGTGACTTGACGGATTGAATAACAGATGATTTTGTCTGTAGTAGAGTACTGTAGTACTTTACTATACTAGAGTATTGTATAAAGTGTCTTTATGGAGTTAATAACAGATGATTTGTCCGTAGTAGAGTACTGTAGTACTATACTAGCGTATTGTATGAAGTGACTTGACGGATTGAATAACAGATGATTTTGTCTGTAGTAGAGTACTGTAGTACTTTACTATACTAGAGTATTGTATGAAGTGTCTTTATGGAGTTAATAACAGATGATTTGTACTGTAGTAGAGTACTGTAGTACTATGCTAGCGTATTGTATGAAGTGACTTGACGGATTGAATAACAGATGATTTTGTCTGTAGTAGAGTACTGTAGTACTATGCTAGCGTATTGTATGAAGTGACTTGACGGATTGAATATCAGATGATTTTGTCTGTAGTAGAGTACTGTAGTACTATGCTATACTAGAGTATTGTATGATGTGTCTTTACGGAGTTAATCACAGATGATTTGTACTGTAGTACTATACTATACTAGAGTATTGTATGAAGTGTCTTTATGGAGTTAATAACAGATGATTTTGTCTGTAGTAGAGTACTGTAGTACTTTACTATACTAGAGTATTGTATGATGTGTCTTTACGGAGTTAATCACAGATGATTTGTCCGTAGTAGATTACTGTAGTACTATACTATACTAGAGTATTGTATGAAGTGTCTTTACGGAGTTAATAACAGATTTGTCCGTAGTAGATTACTGTAGTACTATGCTATACTAGAGTATTGTATGATGTGTCTTTACGGAGTTAATAACAGATGATTTGTCCATAGTAGATTACTGTAGATTACTATAGATCTTTAACTTACTAGAGTAACCTAGTGTGTGCATGACTTTTGTGTTGCTGTGCAGGAAAGTGGTAAACTCAGTGATGACAACAGTTCTCGGAAAAATGACTCTGACAGTGTAGCTGTAAGTACATTTTATTTTTATTTTATTTTTCTATTTTTAGAGTTTTACATGCTTGTTGTTGTATTTCTGGCATAATTTGATGTGCGAAAATGTAAAATTTGATATGAAATAATCATAATGTCAGTATATGTACTAATTAAAGGAACAACCAGTGATTTGTTAATTTGATAGTATTACCTTGGTAATTAGATGGTGTTTAGACTATCTAGATTGAATTTATCAAGAAAATATAGTCAGCCTTTTATTGAGAATTTTCCTCGGATATTCAGACTATTCAATAATGATTTTTTATTCAAGAATCAACACATAAATTTGTTGTAAAACTTATTTTGATTATAAAATATATTTTTTTGTAACGTTGAGAAGAACTTCAAAAAATCTTCCGTAAAAACATTTCTTGTGAGTAACTTTAATTGTTAATCTCTGCATAAAAATTTCAAGATTGTTATTTTCTCAACAAAATCAGTGCCAAGGATACATTCATTTTGACATGAATCATACTTTTTGTGGTTAGTATAAACTCCTTTGTGAATCTCAATAATATCTCTTAGATCAATACTGACCCTAGTACATTCAGCATGAGACTTGGACTGAAACAAGCCCTTCTATGTTCTCCTTTGACATTTCTAAGACTCTCTGGAAACTTGACCTTTTGCATCATCTCTCGATTGGCTTATTTTGGCTGAGTTGATCACCTTTCTTTGGAAAAATAAATGAAAAATATTAATATTAACCCTTTCATCACTGTAGACCATAATGGACTCATCCAGGTCAAAGCATAGTAGATTCTACTGAAGTTATATAGGGGTGAAAGGGCTAATGATTGGATTCCACCATTTTATGAAATATATTTCTTTGTTTTGAAATGCGTCAAGACTAGTATTGGGATAAAAGAAACTGCCCTTGTTGACAATTATATATAGGTTATCTGAGTTGAATCACCCACATTGTCATTGTCGCTAAGATAATTTTGTGTTATTCTTTGAGAACACTGAAAATCCACTGACTGCATTTGGAATTCACCTGAGCGAACCCCCTTTGAACAAGATACAAATATCCTTTATTGGGCCCCAGCCACACATATATGAGTGATGAAAAAATACCTTTTATTCTAATAAAGGTCCACAAAATTTTAAAGTGTTCATATAATTAGAATCTTGAAAGAAAGTGTAGAAGCTGTCTTTGTTAGACATTTTGCATGTTGTGGTTGTAACCGTGTAAAGATGTGAGGTATATTGAATTAAAGTTAAAACAAATGATTATTATTTAGAATTTATGTTGTATTTTAGTATTAAAACTTGTCTTGATTCTGCTCTGTAAAACATGCCTAACTTTTGTATATGATTTCATGGTCTCCTATGATCATCTATTATATAGTTTTTGTGTATTTGAAGGATTTTTTTTTATTATTTTATTTTGAACAGTTTCAGGTAAATTACAGTGTAAGATAATGAGTGTGGTAGCTACCCTCTATAAGATAATGTGTGTGGTTTTCACCGGCTGTAAGATAATGACTTGTAGCCACCGTCTGTAAGATAATGAGTTTGGTAGCCACCCGCTGTAAGATAATGTGGGGTTGTCACCCGCTGTAAGATGATGAGTGTGGTAGCCAACTGCTGTAAGATAATGTGTGTGGTAGCCAACCGCTGTAAGATAATGAGTGTGGTGGCCACCCGCTGTAAGATAATGTGTGTTGTAGCCACCCGCTGTAAGATAATGTGTGTGGTTGCCACCCGCTGTAAGATAATGTGTGTGGTAACCACCCGCTGAAAGATAATGACTGTGGTAGCCACCCGCTGTAAGATAATGAGTGTGGTTGTCATCGTCTTTAAGATGATGTGTGTGGTAGCCACCTGCTGCAAGATAATGAGTGTGGTAGCCACCCGCTGCAAGATAATGTGTGTGGTAGCCACCCGCTGTAAGATAATGAGTGTGGTTGTCACCGTCTTTAAGATGATGTGTATGGTAGCCACCCGCTGCAAGATAATGTGTGTGGTAGCCACCCGCTGAAAGATAATAAGTATGGTAGCCATCTGCTGTAAGATAATGAGTGTGGTTGTCACCGTCTTTAAGATGATGTGTGTGGTAGCCACCCGCTGTAAGATAATGTGTGTGGTAGCCACCCGCTGAAAGATAATGTGTGTGGTAGCCACCCGCTGCAAGATAATGAGTGTGGTTGTCACCGTCTTTATGATGATTTGTATGGTAGCCACCCGCTGCAAGATAATGAGTGTGGTTGTCACCGTCTTTAAGATGATGTGTATGGTAGCCACCCGCTGCAAGATAATGAGTGTGGTTGTCACTGTCTTTAAGATAATGAGTGTGGTAGCCACCCTAGAATCACGTCCTTTAATCTATGGCCCGTGTTAATTTAGGAATGTGCGCAGCCTTCGATTCAGGGAAACCAAGAGAAAGCAGCGCCTTGCGAGGTAATGTATGGATAGGCACTGACTGACTTCTCCATACGTAGTTCTTATCTACATTGTAGTTGATATCGCATCTTCACCTCACAGGCACTGACAGAAAATCTGCATGGTTTTACAGGGTGAATTTGTGCTGAAAAAAATAACTTTCTTAACAAATACCCCATGCCGCCCCCCTCCTCCCATCTAGGTTTAAAAAAAGTCTGTCCTTTGGACACTAGAGTTTCCATGTTCAAATCCTGTTCTGTCAATTACATCTTCCCTATTCATGTACATCATTAACGGTATTAGAGGCCAACACAACACAGGGTTTACCTGTTAAACAAACACTTTAGGGAGTCAATTTAAGCGTTTTGTTTTCTCTAAGTTTATTTGTTCCTTTGCTTGGTGTGTCGGGTGGTAGGCTTCAGGATTTTATCAGGGTTCCTGTGGCCTTTTTAATGCCTCATCCTGTTGGTTGTACATTAAAAAAAGCAAGAATTCCATTTATTTTACAACTTGCCCATTAAATTTATTACCATATTAGCTAATGGATTGGTGCAATGACTTGTGCCGTTTACCCCTGATAAACCGCTCATCTGTTTGGGTGTATGTAGGACCGCGATACCGACCCGGACCAGGTTGAATCTCACTGCAAGCCCAAATCTCCAAAACTGAAACCCAAGATGTCACGCATGCGGAGCCGCTCATACCGAGAAAAACAAGCCAAGAAGGACGAGAAACACCTCGTACGACGCAATAGTACCGGAGTGGTTGAGAGCTCGGTCAGTAACCAGCTAACACTGTGTGGTATTGGACTGACCAGACTGATTTGCATATTCATATATCATTAGGCTGACCAAACCTTGCCAGCATACATTTACCCATTGTTTTCTTGCGCCTTTCACTCGGCTAGCTTTTCACTGCACTGTTTTCTTCAGTCTTTTTTCTCTTTTTTTTTCTTATCTTTTTATTTTAAATTATTAAATAATGATCTAATAACACATATGTTTTGTATAATTATATATTGTAGATTTAGATGTAATTTTTTCGACACACCACATGTTGATATTTGTATGCAGTGTGTGCACTTTGAAATGTGTTATGTTAAAATGGAAGGGATTCTAGTAGATCTATAACGACATTGGTTCACTGGTACTAATTACCTACATTTCACACTTAGTACAGTCCTACACTGAGCATGCTCTATTAAGCTTGATTGCACTCAGTGTGGAATGCAACAGGTCACCTAGTGCAAGTTCATGCTCCAGGATATCATACAGAGAAACACATCTTATAGTGAAAACAAGAACGTTATAGAAAAAAGATAACAATTTTTAAGAGGACTGGGAATAATGATTAAACAGAAATACTTAAAAAGATACTTGAATTCCTAGTTTTTCTAAAACATAATTTCAGATAATAGTAAATCCTAGACATGTGTAAGTTGAGCGAACAGAAACATTTTTAACATGATTTACATTATATTTATTACAATATACTAGTTTTTCAAAATCATATTTTTAAACAATCATAAATCCTAGACATGTGTAAGTTATTCTTTGGGAGAAAACAGTTTTTTGCGGTTTAGTTGGTATAGAGTGCTTTTATTTCTGTTATTCTTTGGGAGAAAACAGTTTTTTGCGGTTTAGTTGGTATAGAGTGCTTTTATTTCTGTTATTCTTTCCTTATATATCCAAGATTACTAACTTTTCTAATATCCGAGTCAGTCGGGATTGCTGTTGGTATCAACAAACGCACTTTTTTTAATGATTTAAACAACATTAGTTACATATAACTAGTTTAACATTTAAGCGTAGGAGTCAATCGCAACAAGCTCAGGATAAGTTGAATCTTATTTATTGGGTATGTCTACCGGTTTCGCTCGAACAGTGGGCTTCTTCAGGACGATTTAATAACAAAATATGTCCCCTGAAGTACTAAAATTCTGGGCACATTTATATTGTAGTTTAACATTTGATGTACACTAAATTTGCTTTAAAAAAATAATGCTGAAATGAATGTTTATTGAACAGTTAACATTAAAAAAATCTTTATTGAAAAGAGTGTTAATGACTGAATTAAAAATAAACAATTGTAATTAGACTGTGATATCTTTGCATTCAAGATGTTTTAAATACTGCAATATGTGTAGGGAAAAAAATCTAAAAATAATTATGGTAAGTAATTCCATGTTTGAAAAGAATAGATAGAGTTGGCACTGGCGATATTTTACTTAAAATAAATTAGTTAAGGTAAAATAATGTTATGAAAATAAGATTTCATATATTTACTTACAGCTGGCACTTTGTAAAGTATTATTAGTTTTTGTAACTTTTTGATTGACACCAGGCAATGTACAATGTATTGTCACTTTGTAAAGTATTATTTACAAAACACGAATGATTTATTAGTTGGGCTAACTTTTTCACTGTTTGCTGATCAGTTTCTACAAGCAACAAGAAAACCCTATTTTAGAAAGATGGAGAGCAGGATTGTTATACTTATAAGGTAGTATATGTCTGTTACATAATGAGTGTTTGTTATAATAAACCCCTCCCCCCAAAGGTAGGGAGGGGGTATACTAGAATCATAGTAGTATATGTCTGTTACATAATGAGTGTTTGTTATAATAAACCCCTCCCCCCAAAGGTAGGGAGGGGGTATACTAGAATCATAGAATCAGCTGGTCTATCTGTCTACGATAGCCGATCTGTGGATAAAAGTTGTTTGCAATGGGTAACTTAAATCCTTCTTAATTATTATGCCAATTTCAACATAACTGTACATGTATATGCTTGATCGGCACATCTTGTACAGTACATGTAAGTACTTGCTCAGCTGGTAAGTTTTTTCTTCAGATTTGACTTTTTCCCCAGAGCTTTTGTCTTTTCTTTCGAATTAGTCATTTTCAAGCCCTGGAATTTGAATTGAGCTTTTCAGTATTCCTCAGACCATAAGAAATTGTGGTCTCAGTATTTTTAGCTCAGCTGGACAGAAGGGCCATGTGAGCTTATGCCGTACTGCACCGTCCGGCGGTCAACCTTTTTTTTTAACGGCTTCTTCTGAAGAACTGGAGGTCCTATATACGGTCATGATATTTGGCCAGTAGGTACCTGAGATGAAGTGCTATAAAGTTTCCTTATTAAAATGACCTTGACCTACTTTCAAGGTCACAGGGGTCAAATATGTTAAAAACTTCAAACAACAATATCCTAAGAACCATTTGGACTAGAGTCATGATACTTGAGTATGTTATGAAGACCAGCAGTGCAAACCTTTTTTAATGGCAGTAATGGGGTCAAAGGTCAACTTTAAGTGCTAGGTGAGGGTCAAATGTCAACATGGGTTAGAAGCTTTAACAATCTTCTTCTCAAGTTCCATAAGGTCCAGGGTCATGATATTTTGCCAGTAAGTACCCGAGATGGAGTGCTATAAAGATTCCTCATTAAAATGACCTTAAACTAGTGTCAAGGTCACAGGAGTCAAATATGTTAAAAACTTCAAACAACAATTTCCTAAGAACCATTTGGACTAGAGTCGTGATACTTGAGTATGTTATGTAGACAAGCAATGCAAATCTTTTTCTTGACTACAGTAATGGGGTCAAAGGTCAATTGAAAGTGCTAGTTGGGGGTCAAACGTCAACATGGGTGAAAAGCTTTAACAATCTTCTTCTCAAGTTCCATAAGGTCCAGGGTCATGATATTTTGCCAGTAAGTACCCGAGATGGAGTGCTATAAAGATTCCTCATTAAAATGACCTTAAACTAGTGTCAAGGTCACAGGAGTCAAATATGTTAAAAACTTCAAACAACGATGTCCTAAGAAGCATTTGGTCTTAGTATAATGTCATGATACTTGGGTATGTTATGTAGACCAGTTGTGAATCGTTTTCTATTTTACAGTAATGAGGTCAAATGTCAACTTAAAGTGCTAGCCGGAGTCAAAGGTCAATGTGGGTTAAAAGCTTCAAAATTAAAATTTTCAAGTTTCAAACAACAATATTTTAAGAACCGTTTAAGAGATGTTAAAATGTCTACCAAATTTAGTCTGAAATTACCTATATGTCAGTTTCATGTAACAAAAGAAACAGGTGAGCGATACAGGCCCTCACGGCCTCTTGTTAATAGACAGTAATTATATTTCCCATTCGTTGTCATTGCTTTATATACAATATAATAAATTTTCCATTTTGACCAGTTTTATGGCACAGTGGGGGTTATTAGTTGGCCTTCATTATTCACCATGGCCTCCTTGGTAGGACGCCGGGCACGTGACCGAAGGGTTGCGGGTTCGAGTCATGTCATTGCACTGTGTTGTATCTTTGAACAAGATACTTGAACAAGATACTTTACTCAGCTTCCTCCAGTCTACTCAGCTGTAAATGAGTACGTGGTTGGGCAGTTCTAGAATTGTTGAATGCTAACTGTGAGCGGCGAAATGGCAGCACCGGCTGTATGCTCCCCAGGGAGTTGATAAAGATATTGGCATAAGCTGCAAAGGCCCTATAACCACGGATAATAATTTGTAAACCGCTTTGAACTAGGTTGTGATAAACACTGATAAATAGCGGTATATAAGAACCTCAAATATTAATTATTAAAGGAAGATGGTATATTTAGATACAGTAATATTATTGGTAATAGGTTAATGTACAGGTATTGTACCAGGATAGACAGGGCATTTTTTATTTTGTCTTTTTACTGCCTGTCTCTGCTTTTATTTATTTTTTAAACCAGTAAACATATTGTTCTCCGATATTAAAGCATTTTGTTTTTGAAATCGGACATATAGTTTTCAAATGATGAAAATTGGAAGCACTACATGTATTAGTATTTGAAACTAGTACATCCATGCTACCAAGCTTTGTCTTTGTCCAGACCCACCCAAGGATAAAGTCCCTGAATCATAACTTGGAAATAGCCAAGATCTCCACCCAAAAACTGCATGAGTTTTTACTGGGCAATTAGACATAATCATAACCATAAAAATCAACCTTGGAGTCTGGCATTGACCCTGAGAACTTAGTTCCTTGTTCATAACATGTATGTTCGTATGTCCTTGCACCAGCCAAGGTCATATGAAGATGTGTGCCTGACATGGAGTTAATTGAAAACCCCCACCCCATTACCATAAACAACTTTCTTACTGAGAGACAGCTAATAGGAATAGTTTGCCATGATTGCTTACATATCCAAATGAGCAAAACAGGCCCTTTCATTTTATGAAGGGATAAAATGAAGAAATGGGAACACTGTATGACCTGATAAACACCTTTGGCCATAAATGAGTCAACTTTTCATGATGAGTCATACAACAATACAAAACCTACAATGTATAACAAAAATGTTCAACACCTCACACAACACAGTACACAACAACACTGTACACAACACACTACACAACAACACCTCACACAACATAGTTTACAACAACACAGTATACAACAACACCTCACACAACACAGTATACAACAACACCTCACACAACACAGTACACAACAAAACCTCACACAACACAGTACACGACAATACCTCACACAACACAGTATACAACAACACCTTACACAACACACTACACAACAACACCTCACACAACACACTACACAACAACACCTCACACAACACAGTATACAACAACTCCTCACAACATACTACACAACAACACCTCACACAACACACTACAAAACATACTATACAACAACACCACACAACACACTACACAACAACACCTCACACAGCACAGTACACAACAACACAGTACACATCACAGTATACAACAACACCTCACACAACACAGTACACAACAACACCTCACACAACACAGTACACAACAACACAGTACATAACAACACCTCACACAACACAGTATACAACAACACCTCACACAACACCTCACACAACACAGTATACAACTACACCTCACACAACACAGTACACAACAACACAGTACATAACAACACCTCACACAACACAGTATACAACAACACCTCACTCAACACACCTCACACAACACAGTACACAACAACACCTCACACAGCACAGTGCACAACAACACAGTTCACACAACACAGTACACAACAACACCTCACACAACACAGTACACAACAACACAGTACACAACAACACCTCACACAACACAGTATACAACAACACCTCACACAACACAAGTGATGTGTGATCTTTAGATCACACATCATAAAGATGTGTATATAGGAAAAACCACAGCGCAGTGGGACAGGGCTCCTTAACATGGATGTATATCAATTGTTTGCATACAACGAAAACACTGGATAGTATTTTGGAAGAGTTGAAATGATTCAGATTCATTTTACATCAGTGCCACCATGAACAGAGGTGAAGATAAATGTACAAAAAGGGTTTACAAAATGTCAAAGGTCAAGATCATGGTTACTTAAATTAGACTGGGGAGGTAATGTCATTTTGTACAGTTGAACAAAAATGTACTAAAAAATGCAGAGCAAACATCTATTTTACTTTATTTCCATCAGTAGAATGAAATATCTCTTAAACTTATTCACCCCTGAAGACACATTTGAAATCTTCCAATTCAAAGGTAGGAATAGTTCATTATGAAATTTCAGGGATAAATGAGTTAATTCTAATGTAAAGTGGTAGTACTGTAGGATAATATGGTTATAATATACATTAGATACTTAATACTACAATATGACAGTATGTTTCTATAATAGTAGTAAAAATACTAGGAAATCACTCTTTATACTTAATGCTTTGCAGCCACTTAAATGTCTTTTAGATAATTATCTAGTTTTGTTCATTTCTGTTGCATTGTATGCTTGATCTTCACAATCTATTGAACAAAGTGTTTTATTTCTTCACTGCCTTCAAATAATTCCTTTTGGAATGCATATTTGACATTTTCTTGTATGAATGAACTTTCAAAATTGTATAAAACAATTTATTTGATAAACAAAGTTTCACTGCACCATCAAACTGAGGAAATGCTTTGAATAGTTCCCTGTGTACTTATCCCTCTCTGGAAGTTTGATCTTGAGGACAAAAAAGTATGTTTTGTTATAGTTCTCTACAATATCTTGATTCTGGTATGCTCTGTATATTTCAATTCTTTCAATTATATGTATGATTTTGCTGATATTGCATATATTTTTATTTATTTATTTTTTCAAATATTTTTCAACATTACATTTTTACTGATTTTTTTGTTGGTCATTCATCTACCTTAAATCCACTTTCATTTTCATTCTGTTGAAATCATTCTTGATAGTTTTATTCAAACACATCATACTGAATGCTGTGTTTGATCAGTCTTACATTTGAATAATTAATCTTGTTGATTTAAGCAAAAACACACAAAAAGACTAAAAAATCAATGTTCAAGGATTAAGTCCTTTAATTCAATCAAACTCAGTATAAAAGGGTATCAAGACCTCAGAAATGGGTTTACAAGTGCATCATAAGGTAAACATAAGCATGTGAGCATAAGGTATGTTGGTCTGTTATAACTGTTCTGTACTGTTTGAATCAGGAACAATCCAAACGCATGAGCTCATCATTCAAAGTGAGTAATGGAGGAAGCCGAATCCTGAAGATTTGGATCCATTTTTCATATCCCCTTGTGTGGATTTGACCCCTTCAACTCCCTAACACACTCCTGTTTGAAAAGTCCTTCACTCAAAACCCTATGATAAAGTGATTGCAAGAAAAGTAGGTCATTGTTGTATTTCATTTGAAAATGTTCTGCCTCAAGGTGGTGTTAAAAAGTTGGATTATTTATGAGAAGAAGACTTTTTTATCAGTGAGAGGAAAATTATTGGACTTTGTATTACATATATTATACAGGCTGGAAGCAATTTCAGTTGTTTGAAAATGACATCCTTATATTTTGTGATATCATGTTGAAACTGAAGTTGGAAATATGACATCATGATTTGCAGAGATTGCTTCCTGGTCGGAGACTGGAATCGTGTCTAAATTATTACTTTCCTGACGTATTATGAACATCCTGGGAGAAACAGGTTCTTTAACTGGTGATGGTTGGTAATCATGTTAATATAACACTTGTTTGTTTATTTCCAAAAAAAAACCTTGGTAAAACTTTCGTCCGTGTGCAATTTAACCAAGCACCACTAATTGAGGAACGTCAAATTCTATTTATTATATTCGTACAATTTTTTATAACATTGAGTGTTTTTTATTATCTCCCTTTATTCCTTGTTAACCATGGTAACACATCCAAGTGGTAACTATTTTCCTGTACTGTTGTTATTGGAACCATGACAGCACTTGGATATTTGAAGCACTGATGCATGTATGAATGATGTTTCGTTTGTATGAAGACTGCGGCATGCATGTGTGGGTTATAGAGCAGTAAACTAACTTGTATTTTCTTGTGTGGATAATGTGTCCTCAGTTCCAGAGGCAATAGAAATAGCCTTTATTTATTAATTTTTTGAAGGGATAATGTTTTCAGAGGCAATAGAAATAGCCTGTATTTATTAATTATTTGTAGGGATAATGTTTTCAGAGGCAATAGAAATAGCCTGTATTTATTAATTATTTGTAGGGATAATGTTTTCAGAGGCAAAAAAAACAACCAATTCATTCCAAGGTTTTTGGTTGGTAGAATATTGACCAGCTTATAAGTTCAGTTTTCATTGAAATATTTTGAATTTAAAAATATAACAAGTATTTTGCTGTTTCTTGCCCTTCAGTGTTCGTTTTTATAATTAATGCTATTTAGAGAACATTTTACACAAATAATGCAGAATATCAGGTTCCCAAAATCCAAAAACGCCATTGGTCAAGGTCAAGGTAGTTGTTGCTTCTGATTGGCTGACAAACAGCTATATTTTTTTAAGGTTCCTCTTTTCAAGTCCTTTGTGTACAGTTTACCTGGGTTTTATTGGGCTTTAAATTTTGAATACAATTGTACCGATTTCTGAATTAATTTCTAAACTTTAGAAAACTGGAATTGAAGTAAATATGTCTTTTCCATTTTTAAAACTCCTGACTATGATTATATACACCTGTACGTTAAGTGAGTCCTAATCCCTGTGAACCAGTTGTTTGAAGTGTAATTGCAAAATTGTTTATTAAAAAAAAATGAAGTGATGACCTGATTTATATGAGCTAATTTATATTACATGGTAACAAATAAACAATTTTGTTATATATCTACCTCAGCATTTAATCTACCACTCCATACACTGAAAATACCATCGACATATTCTGATGACAATTTTCAAAAAAAAATAAAAAAAAATTGGTTGCCTGATTTATATTAGCTAACTGTATAATAAGTAACACACTTTCATCCTGTTTTCAATATGCAAATACCAGATTAATTAAACTGCAAAAGGATCTTCTTTTATATTCATTTCTTACTAATGTAAACAGTATTCCCTAGAAGTAGTAGTTTCCTTAAGGAAACAGGAAACACTAATATTAATTTATATAAAAAAATGTTTCATTTGACAAGTAATAGTTCACTCATGAATACGTGTTGTCTCCTTTACAGGTGTCGTTGATCATACATAAGGAAAAAGGTGAAAAAGTGTCAACAAAAAATCAATTATTTGATTACCTGGTATTCTTTTGGTTGACAAAAAATTATGGTTTAAACCAAACTGTTGAAATTAACGAGTTAAAAATAGAAAGTGGAAGGGTGTTAAATTTAACATTCCTTAGAAAAATATGAATGGGAAGATTAAACAAAAACAAAATTGATATTAGGTCAGTTTAAGAAGAAGACGTGATAGTGATGATGAAACATCTAGATGCAGATTTTGATCATTGTAAACAGTGGTTGTTCAAGGTTGGCTAATTTTAACCAACGGTTAGTAAAAAAAATCAAATAATTGCCAATAGAAAAAAAGGGCTTTCAAATAAAAATAATTGAAATCCCCAAAACATCTCAATCTTATGCGTCTTAACAAATCTATAGGAGGATGGTCTCTTAATTATTGTTTTGTTCATATTTGGAATTTTTCCTAACCACTGGTTGTCTTTAAGGAAGCTTTGTGCAACTGGGTTGTTTCTCTTGTACAACTGTAATGCAAGCTTCTATTAATACATACTAAGAGATTAATGTTTTGGCTTGTACAACTAAAATGCAAGCTTTAATCACTGTCAATAGATCGTCTGCTTTCTCTTGTACAATTAAAACCCAGGCTTTGATCAGTGTTAACAGATGTCTCAGGTTTCTCTTGTACAATTAAAACCCAGGCTTTGATCAGTGTTAACAGACATCTGGTTTCTCTTGTACAATATTACCCAGGCTTTGATCAGTGTAAACAGGAATCTAGTTTCTCTTGTACAAATATAACCCTAGCTTTGATCAGTGTGAACAGGAATCTAGTTTCTCTTGTACAATATTACCCAGGCTTTGATCAGTGTTAACAGGAATCTAGTTTCTCTTGTTCAATTATAACCATGCTGCTTTGATCAGTGTAAACAGATGTCTGCTTTCTCTAGTCAGTATTAATTTCAGCACAATTTCGTTTTTATACGACCGTCAAAATTGACGGTAGTATTATGGTATGGCGTTGTCCGGCCAGCCGGCCGGCGTAAACTTTGTTTGTTCGGCAATCTCCTCCTACATTTTTCGACCGATCTATTTGAGACTTGGTATACATTATAATCATGATATGAAGTTGTGTCTCCCTTAAAAGAATTTTGATTCGACAATTTTTCCAAACGTTATTGCCCTTTGTTCATTTCAGTATTTGAATTTTGTCTGGAGATCTCCTCCTACATTTTTTTACCGATCTCTTTGAAACTTGGTATTCATTATAATCTTGATATGAAGTTGTGTCTCCCTTAAAAGAAGTTTGATTTGACGATTTTTGCAAAAGTTATTGCCCTTTGTTCATTTTAGTATTTGATTTTTGTCCGGAGATCTCCTCCTACATTTTTCGACGGATATCTTTGAAACTTGGTATACTTTATAATCATGATATAAAGTTGTGTCTCCCTTAAAAGAATTTTGATTCAACGATTTTTGCAAAATGTATTGCCTTTTGTTCATTACGATTTTCTCCTACATTTTTTATAGTATATCAGCTAACCACTCTTAGAACGATGCAGATTTTATTTCAATGTAAGAAAGTATATAACACTAAATGGCATTCGACGGGCATATTTTGTTCCGCCCCGCGGTACTCTTGTTGCTAGTTATAAAATTATAGTTAAGTAGTCGACTAAAACCTCTGTGTTTTTGTTACAGCCGAGGAAGGCCCTACTTGACCAGTTGAGTGCAGTCCTGGGAGGGTCAGATGACCTTCTACCAGACAACATGGTACTGGTCAATACTGTGGAGTGGCAGGGACAGGTGCGTCTCATCAAACCATACCCTCAACATATACCTATATCAAAACACTTTCCGTCTCTGAATGTACTCTCTACTCCCTTAATACATCTGTTTTAAAGGCCTGGCATTTGGAAAATGCAAATGCCCTATATACACCTATCATCTATTCTTTTTGTCCATTTTTGTTTTCTGTGCAAACCCTTTATTAGATATTATCTGATTCTAATTAAGTTTTAGAAGTATGTACATTGTGCAAAAGCTAAGGCTGCGTTGGAATATGAGCAAAATCTGTGCAATCAACTACGACTGGACTCCAATGAAACTTGGGTCAACATTAACTATGCTGATAACATTTATACTTGTGGGCAGATCTGGCAGAGTCATTCACACTCCATCCTTCAAAGCAGACAGCCAGGGTTTGATCCCCAAAATTACCTTAGCACCAATTTAATGAGAAAGTGCATTCTCCTACCCACATAACTCCCAACAACCCAAGTGGCCTATAAAATGATCCGGGGTTGGTGTTCTTCCAGTGTCTGTGCTGTAGAGTTAAAGTGATATGGCTCAATGAAAAAGGGCACTGTTGGAATCGCAGTCCAACCAGAGAACAGCACTCATGCATGCACTCACACACACATGGAGGTATTAAGCAGGTGGCATATGGCCAGTAGTTAGTTGATATATTGTATTGTTTGTAAGAACTGTATATTTGTATACTGTTAAAAGTTTTAAGAAGCACTATATGAATTGTTTACTGATTTCTGTGTATTTATACAAAGAAAAAAGGCTTAGTTTGAATTTTAATAATATGTCTGCCTGAAATTAGGTAGCACAGAGCAATTCATTTGCCAATTTGGTTACAGTTTGATTAGTTCGGTGGGAAGGGGGTTTACGATTCTATTATAATGATATTCAGATAAATGTATATAGGAACTTGGGTAAAAGTAAGTAAAGTTTTAATTGAAATTGAAACCAGGCTATATCTTTATTTATATATAAACTCATCTGGTATAAAGTACCAGGCTGAGCCAATGTTAATATACTTTGTCCTTTCTTTGGTCTTTGGTCTTCTGTCCATCAGGTTTTTTTTCCAGCATCTCGCAAACAACTTAACTATTTGAACAACTTCAGCTCATGTGGATCAAAAGTTATACTAAAAGGATGCTGACTCTGGAGGCTGAGGGGCGGGGTCAGAAGGGGTCAAATTGTCTGGTTTGTTAGCTCACCTGCCCGAAGGGCAAGTGAGCTTATGTTATGGTCCGGCGTCCGTCTGTCCGACGTCAACTTTTTACTTTAAACAACTTCTTCTCAATAACCAAAAGGCCCAGGGTACTGATATTAGGCCTGTAGCATGCTGGGATGGAGGGCTACAAAGTTTGTTCAAATAAATGACCTTGACCCACTTTCAAGGTCACAGGGGTCAAATATGTTAAAATCTTCAAACAACTTCTTCTCAATAATAGAAAGGCCCAGGTTACTGATATTTAGCCTGTAGCATGCTGGGATGAAGGGCTACCAAGTTTGCTCAAATAAATGATCTTGACCAATTTTCAAGGTCACTGGAGTTTGATGTCTTAAAATCTTCAAACAACTTCTTCACAATAACAAAAAGGCCCATGGTACTGATATTGAACCTGTAGCATGCTGGGATGAAGGGCTACCAAGTTTGCTCAAATAAATGACCTTGACCAATTTTCAAGGTCACTGGAGTCTGATGTCTTAAAATCTTCAAACAACTTCTTCACAATAACAAAAAGGCCCATGGTACTGATATTGAACCTGTAGCATGCTGGGATGAAGTGCTACCAAGTTTGTTAAAATGAATGACCTTGACCCACTTTCAAGGTCACAGGGGTCAAATGTTTTAAAATCTTCAAACAACTTCTCAATAACCAAAAGGCCCAGGGTACTGAAATTAGGCCTGTAGCATGCTGGGATGAAGGACTACCAAGTTTGTTCAAATGAATGACCTTGATCCACTTTCAACCTGATGTCCTTGTTCGACATTCAAGGTCACAGGCGTCATAGGTTTAAATCTTTTAATAGGTTCTTATGAATCAAACACTGATATTCTGCCTGTAGCTGTATTTTAGTCCACTTTTAAGATTACAAGTGTGAGATTTATACCAGGTGAGCGATGCAGGCCCATTGGGCCTCTTGTTTTCATCGTCATCATCTTCACCCAAGTTATTGGGCAGATTTCAACCAAATTGTGATGGTATAGATATAGCATCCTCAGCCTGTGAGAATGGGGGGGGGGTTTTTCAAACCTTAAGATTCTGAGAGCCTTCAGCAGTGCAGTAGTACATGACTGTGTAGTGACTAGAGGATGTGTTTTTGTTTGGTTACTGCAGAGCCTTAAGCAGTGCAGCAGTACATCACGGTGTAGGGACCAGAGAATGTGTTTTTGTTTAGTTACTGCGAGCCTTCAGCAGTGCAGCAGTACATCACTGTGTAGGGACCAGAGAATGTGTTTTTGTTTAGTTACTGCGAGCCTTCAGCAGTGCAGCAGTACATGACTGTGTAGGGACTAGAGGATGTGTTTTTGTTTAGTTACTGCGAGCCTTCAGCAGTGCAGCAGTACATGACTGTGTAGGGACTAGAGGATGTGTTTTTGTTTAGTTACTGCGAGCCTTCAGCAGTGCAGCAGTACATGACTGTGTAGGGACTAGAGGATGTGTTTTTGTTTAGTTACTGCGAGCCTTCAGCAGTGCAGCAGTACATGACTGTGTAGGGACTAGAGGATGTGTTTTTGTTTAGTTACTGCGAGCCTTCAGCAGTGCAGCAGTACATGACTGTGTAGGGACTAGAGGATGTGTTTTTGTTTAGTTACTGCGAGCCTTCAGCAGTGCAGCAGTACATGACTGTGTAGGGACTAGAGGATGTGTTTTTGTTTAGTTACTGCGAGCCTTCAGCAGTGCAGCAGTACATGACTGTGTAGGGACTAGAGGATGTGTTTTTGTTTAGTTACTGCGAGCCTTCAGCAGTGCAGCAGTACATGACTGTGTAGGGACTAGAGGATGTGTTTTTGTTTAGTTACTGCGAGCCTTCAGCAGTGCAGCAGTACATGACTGTGTAGGGACTAGAGGATGTGTTTTTGTTTAGTTACTGCGAGCCTTCAGCAGTGCAGCAGTACATGACTGTGTAGGGACTAGAGGATGTGTTTTTGTTTAGTTACTGCGAGCCTTCAGCAGTGCAGCAGTACATGACTGTGTAGGGACTAGAGGATGTGTTTTTGTTTAGTTACTGCGAGCCTTCAGCAGTGCAGCAGTACATGACTGTGTAGGGACTAGAGGATGTGTTTTTGTTTAGTTACTGCGAGCCTTCAGCAGTGCAGCAGTACATGACTGTGTAGGGACTAGAGGATGTGTTTTTGTTTAGTTACTGCGAGCCTTCAGCAGTGCAGCAGTACATGACTGTGTAGGGACTAGAGGATGTGTTTTTGTTTAGTTACTGCGAGCCTTCAGCAGTGCAGCAGTACATGACTGTGTAGGGACTAGAGGATGTGTTTTTGTTTAGTTACTGCGAGCCTTCAGCAGTGCAGCAGTACATGACTGTGTAGGGACTAGAGGATGTGTTTTTGTTTAGTTACTGCGAGCCTTCAGCAGTGCAGCAGTACATGACTGTGTAGGGACTAGAGGATGTGTTTTTGTTTAGTTACTGCGAGCCTTCAGCAGTGCAGCAGTACATGACTGTGTAGGGACTAGAGGATGTGTTTTTGTTTAGTTACTGCGAGCCTTCAGCAGTGCAGCAGTACATGACTGTGTAGGGACTAGAGGATGTGTTTTTGTTTAGTTACTGCGAGCCTTCAGCAGTGCAGCAGTACATGACTGTGTAGGGACTAGAGGATGTGTTTTTGTTTAGTTACTGCGAGCCTTCAGCAGTGCAGCAGTACATGACTGTGTAGGGACTAGAGGATGTGTTTTTGTTTAGTTACTGCGAGCCTTCAGCAGTGCAGCAGTACATGACTGTGTAGGGACTAGAGGATGTGTTTTTGTTTAGTTACTGCGAGCCTTCAGCAGTGCAGCAGTACATGACTGTGTAGGGACTAGAGGATGTGTTTTTGTTTAGTTACTGCGAGCCTTCAGCAGTGCAGCAGTACATGACTGTGTAGGGACTAGAGGATGTGTTTTTGTTTAGTTACTGCGAGCCTTCAGCAGTGCAGCAGTACATGACTGTGTAGGGACTAGAGGATGTGTTTTTGTTTAGTTACTGCGAGCCTTCAGCAGTGCAGCAGTACATGACTGTGTAGGGACTAGAGGATGTGTTTTTGTTTAGTTACTGCGAGCCTTCAGCAGTGCAGCAGTACATGACTGTGTAGGGACTAGAGGATGTGTTTTTGTTTAGTTACTGCGAGCCTTCAGCAGTGCAGCAGTACATGACTGTGTAGGGACTAGAGGATGTGTTTTTGTTTAGTTACTGCGAGCCTTCAGCAGTGCAGCAGTACATGACTGTGTAGGGACTAGAGGATGTGTTTTTGTTTAGTTACTGCGAGCCTTCAGCAGTGCAGCAGTACATGACTGTGTAGGGACTAGAGGATGTGTTTTTGTTTAGTTACTGCGAGCCTTCAGCAGTGCAGCAGTACATGACTGTGTAGGGACTAGAGGATGTGTTTTTGTTTAGTTACTGCGAGCCTTCAGCAGTGCAGCAGTACATGACTGTGTAGGGACTAGAGGATGTGTTTTTGTTTAGTTACTGCGAGCCTTCAGCAGTGCAGCAGTACATGACTGTGTAGGGACTAGAGGATGTGTTTTTGTTTAGTTACTGCGAGCCTTCAGCAGTGCAGCAGTACATGACTGTGTAGGGACTAGAGGATGTGTTTTTGTTTAGTTACTGCGAGCCTTCAGCAGTGCAGCAGTACATGACTGTGTAGGGACTAGAGGATGTGTTTTTGTTTAGTTACTGCGAGCCTTCAGCAGTGCAGCAGTACATGACTGTGTAGGGACTAGAGGATGTGTTTTTGTTTAGTTACTGCGAGCCTTCAGCAGTGCAGCAGTACATGACTGTGTAGGGACTAGAGGATGTGTTTTTGTTTAGTTACTGCGAGCCTTCAGCAGTGCAGCAGTACATGACTGTGTAGGGACCAGAGGATGTGTTTTTGTTTAGTTACTGCGAGCCTTCAGCAGTGCAGCAGTACATGACTGTGTAGGGACCAGAGGATGTGTTTTTGTTTAGTTACTGCGAGCCTTCAGCAGTGCAGCAGTACATGACTGTGTAGGGACCAGAGGATGTGTTTTTGTTTAGTTACTGCGAGCCTTCAGCAGTGCAGCAGTACATGACTGTGTAGGGACCAGAGGATGTGTTTTTGTTTAGTTACTGCGAGCCTCCAGCAGTGCAGCGGTACATGACTGTGTAGGGACTAGAGGATGTGTTTTTGTTTAGATACTGCAGAGACTCCAGCAGTGCAGCAGTGCAGCAGTGCAGCAGTGCAGCAGTAAATGACTGTGTAGGGATTAGAGGATGTGTTTTGGTTTAGTTACTGCAGTGCCTTCAGCAGTGCAGAAGTACATGACTGTGTATGGACTAGAGGATGTGTGTTTGTTTATTTACTGCGAGCCTTCAGCAGTACAGCAGTACATGACTGGGTAGGGACCAGAGGATGTGTTTTTGATTAGTTACTGCGAGCCTTCAGCAGTACAGCAGTACATGACTGGGTAGGGACTAGAGGAAGTGTTTTTGTTTAGTAACTCCGAGCCTCCAGCAGTGCAGCGGTATATGACTGTGTAGGGACTAGAGAATGTGTTTTTGTTTATTTACTGCGAGCCTTCAGCAGTACAGCAGTACATGACTGGGTAGGGACTAGAGGATGGGTTTTTGTTTAGTTAATGCGAGCATTCAGCAGTGCAGCAATACATGACTGTGTAGTGACTAGAGGATGTGTTTTTGGTTAGTTACTGCAGAACCTTCAGCAGTGCAGCGGTATATGACTGTGTAGGGATTAGAGGATGTGTTTTTGTGTAGTTACTGCGAGCCTTCAGCAGTACAGCAGTACATGACTGTATAGGGACTAGAGGATGGGTTTTTGTTTAGTTGCTGCAGAGCCTCCAGCAGTACAGCAGTACATGACTGTGTAGGGACTAGAGAATGTGTTTTTGTTTAGATACTGCAGAGACTCCAGCAGTGCAGCGGTATATGACTGTGTAGGGATTAGAGGATGTGTTTTGGTTTAGTTACTGCAGTGCCTTCAGCAGTGCAGCGGTCCATGACTGTGTAGGGATTAGAGGATGTGTTTTGGTTTAGTTACTGCAGAACCTTCAGCAGTGCAGCGGTCCATGACTGTGTAGGGATTAGAGGATGTGTTTTGGTTTAGTTACTGCAGTGCCTTCAGCAGTGCAGCAATACATGACTGTGTAGGGGCTAGAGGATGTGTTTTGGTTTAGTTACTGCAGTGCCTTCAGCAGTGCAGAAGTACATGTCTGTGTAGGTACCAGAGGATGTGTTTTTGATTAGTTACTGCGAGCCTACAGCAGTGCAGCAGTAAATGACTGTGTAGGGACTAGAGGATGTGTTTTTGTTTAGTTACTGTATGATCATTTTTCTTGGTTCAGTTGATGGTGCAGAAACTGCAGGAGAAACAGCTCAAGGTGATCTGTACATGTGGGGACGCTGACGTCAAGGCTGCCATCAGCTTCCTCGTTACAAAAATACAAAAATTGTAAGTACCACTCAATTAGAATGAGAATTACATTGCAATCAGTCAAAAGATTCTATATTAAAAAAGGCAAATCAAAGCATTTTCAAATCTACAATTGCATAATATGTAAACTTGTTTGAGATTTAGCACAAATGAAGTCTGTGATAGTTGTAAAATTGACAAATTCCTGCTGACTGTTTGCCAGAGGGTAAAGATAAGACAAGGCCAAAGTGCATTGTGATTTGGTTGAATTATTTTTGTCATCTGTGTGTTGTCTCCCTTTACAGTTGTAACAGTAACTCCAAAAGTCCACAACCGGTGAAGGTTGGCATTGCGGGGGGCGACGGATACATCAACTCAGTACTACGACCATATGTAGAACAGTTCTCAGCCAAACCACACGACTGGCAGAACTACGTGCGCTTTCTAGTCATACCATTTGGTAAGTAGAGCAGGTTTGATTGATCTGCTCTTAATTATGCTTAATGAATATGCCATTTACCATTTACATAGAACCCCTTAAAAGATGAAATTATGTTATTCAAGTAATAATTATACCCCCTGCAACAAAGTTTTATCCTGGAATCAGTTTGTCTATCTGTCTGTCTGTCTATATGGCTAATAGCTGGTCCAGAGAAATCCTCCTTAACTAACGACCTGATTTTAACAAAACTTTGTTATGACTGGTACGTGATGAAGTTGTGTACCTGGCTTTCAAAGTTGAGAAATTAATAGATACATCAAAACTTCAACTCACTAATGTCAAACATCCAGTATAATTGAGATCGTGTGCATAAGACCAAATCTGATTCTTAAATGATGCAACACAGGCTTAGTAATAGAACTTGAACTCTATAAATATTGAATTTACAGTTATAACATAAGAAAAGCATGTTTATTTATATCAAATTCAACTTTTATTTGTTTGTCATTTAAATTCCGAAAGCATGTGCCCCTGTTAATGTACCGTTAATATTTTCACTGATTTATTGGTTGTAATTTTCAATGTTTTCAGAACAAATGGATCTTGATTTTTCATCAAAAACAGTGAGAAATTTGACTAATAAAAGTTTTGGATTCATTAATAAAAAACAATAAGTGTTATTTAAGGGGAAAAATAATTACTTGTTCTAAGTTTGACACATTGAGAAATTCAAATCTCCAAAGTTGGAAGTTTGACTGTATTTCGGTTCAATTTCTTTTTCCAGAGTTATTGCCCTTTATCATTTCTAACCCTATCCAGACAAATTTTCCAAAACGATGTGACCAATTGCAATGAATTATCTGGAAGTAATGCATAGGGGATTATCTGGGAGTAATGCATAGGAAATATACTTAGCACATCAAATGGCCTACTTTATTTTGGAATTCAAGATGTCTGCCAGTGCCTCTGATACGCTGTGACAATAACATTTATAATACAAGTTCAATGGAGCCGATGTTGTTGATACTTTGTAGAAATGTCACATATTAAATAAACTTTATGTTCAAAGGCTGGCTTGAACATTTTGGGAACAAGATGGATGGGCTTTGTGGCCTCTGATCTTTTGAGACATTAAAAAGGGTATTACATGTCGTGACCGGGAGTAATAAAGACGATAACAGTGTTATTTGTACATTATTGTTTGATATTTTACAGGTGTGAGTTATAGAAATGTTTGATATTTTACAGGTGTGAGGTATAGAAATGCTTGATATTTACAGTAGTGAGTTATATAAATGTTTGATATTTTACAGGTGTGAGTTATACAATGTTTGATATTTTACAGGTGTGAGTTATATAAATGTTTGATATTTTACAGGTGTGAGTTATATAAATGTTTGATATTTACAGGTGTGAGTTATACAATGTTGGATATTTTACAGGTGTGAGTTATACAATGTTCGATATTTTACAGGTGTGAGTTATACAATGTTCGATATTTTACAGGTGTGAGTTATATAGGGAAACACCTGGGAGCCCTAGATAACATGTACAGTTCACTGTTCCTTGATTCCCTGTGGAAGGATACATTTGAGAAGCCAGAGATATCAAAGCTAGGTAAAGCAAGAACACAATACGATTATTTAGTTTACCTCTCACACCCATGTCAAGGATGAAGTATAATACATCAGTCATATGTTTCTTTTCATTGTAATGAATTTTAGATTTTGATAAATTGCAAGATAAAGATTTTCTATACCTCTATCTTACAGAAGATACATAAATTTTAGATACACACATAGGAATGCCCTATTGGGTAGATTCTTTAGTCGCCAAACGCGAGGCTTGTCAAATGTTTGGCAATTAAAGAATCTTTCCCCTCAAGGGTCTCAACATTACAGGCACAAACCACACTGTTGGCGTGATGTCATTGTATTGTTGATGTGGCGTCCTACAATTGTCATGAACAGGGGGATCCTAAAAGTTGCAACGAAACAGTTTTTGGAGAATGATAATCAACCTTAGTAGGGTGTACAATTTCCATATTAAGCCTGATTATTTTATCATGCTTAGTGGACCATCAACACATAAAGATAAAAAGGACAAGCACAGAAGAAAGTGCTACCCTCTAATGACTATTACGTTCTGTATTTGTTTAGATTCATTGAATGTTTAAATGTATATCAATTTATTTTTTTCACGTGTGGCAGATTCCCAGGAAATTTTCAATCGGGTGTCCAAGTACCTGAGTAGTGCTAACGGGCTGCTACAAATCCCAATCTCCGAGGCGATGGTCATGTGTCGAGGTAGAAGGTACGTATCACCATAGAGCTGAACTATGTCAAGGTCAGACCCCCCCCCCTATCAAGGTAATGAGGGTCAAATTTGTAGTCCTTTGGTTATATACAGTAGCTACATGGTGGGATGAATGACTATCAGGTTTGATAAAATGCATGACCTTTACTCACTTTCAAGGTCACAGGGGTAGAATGTGGGACTGCTGTTATATGAAGTCTCAATGCTTAGTTTTATATGTGATTTGGGACTGCAGTCAAGCCCATCCTACATGCCCGGATGACTTCTCACATTTCTCAGTCCTACATATACTCATCCAGTGCATTCTCATTTTGATAGCCAATCCAAGTTGAGATTATAATTTTAGTTCAATTTAAATATTATCCTGGGAACGAAACATGCACTTAAGATATATCAGATACTTTGTACTTGCATTTAAATGTGTGCTCCTATTTTCATACATTTCTGTTCTGTTTCCAGCTCTGATGACGAGTCATCTCAGATGTTTGTACCGTTCTTGAGTGTAAGTATTTGAGTAGCTATCATCTAGTGCAACAGTCTTTTCTGTCCTTGATCAAGACCATGTCTTTCCAGTTGACGTAGTTATATAAATAGGACTAGAGAGAAGACTAGCGTTATAACACGTTCTGGCAGGGAGAGTGTTGTTCTGTTTATAGGCAAGGAATCTGATACACTTAGTGAAGCTTTTAGCCTTCTCTTGCAGAGAACTTCATTTCATACCTGATTTTGTTTGACTTCAAAGATTTAGCGAAATGTATACAAGTTCTCTTTGTAAAAAAGAGGAACACTACACAGTAAAATTGATGCTTTCCTAACTATTGTAACAGGAGAAAGATAATATGTAATGGCCAGACCAGGGTTCGAACTCGGGACCCTCCGAACTCTAGATGAACGCTCTACCAATTGAGCTACCTGGTAGCGGATGATTGACCCAGTCAAGTTCCGCTACATTCCTCCCTCCTTTTGCAAAGTCTTTGCCACCGAAGGCAAAACTGTTTACAACACAAGTTCAGGTTTCCCCTTGCTCAGAGACTCCCAGTGCTTGGAACAAGGGATGGCAAGCTCAACAATTTTGTAACAGGAGATAGAGAAAATGTGACGTCCAGACCAGGGTTTCGAACCCGGGACCCTCCGAACTCTAGACGAACGCTCTACCAATTGAGCTACTTGGTCGCCGATGATCGACCCAGTCCAGTTCCGCTACACTATGTTATGTATTCCCTCATTGATACATGTAAAATGTTTTTGTTTTTTTAACCATTACAGGAAGTAAAGATTGGAAATCCAGAGGTAGTAAATGCTTCAGGTAGGTATACAACCAAAGACAACCATTCACTTACTCGACCAGTAATAACAATTTAGGTACACCACACATGATAATAGTAACAATGTCACAGGGTGCCATATTGGATTTTGACTGTTCAAGTTTGCTATCACTATTTCTCAAGAAGTACTGGACAGATCTTTCTCAACTTTCATATGTTGGTTCCCCTTAGACTGTAGTTATGCAAGTTTTAGTTTGAGACTTATTGGCAAATTAAGATGGCTGTCGAGCAGCTATCTTCAAATTTGACAGTTCAAGTATGTTATTGCTCTTTCTGAAAGAGTTCTTGATGTTTCTTTCTCATATTTCATATGAAGGTTCCCCATATTCAGGCAGCCATCTTTGATATTTTAAGTTTTAACAGATTTCTTTTCAACTTCATATGGTCCTTAGTTGTGAACGTTTTATTTTGAGACTGAACTGAAAGACAAGATGGCCACCAGGTATATTCATCTTGTATGTTGACAGTTCAAGTTTGTTATTTTTAGTTTCTTAAGAAGAAAACAGACTTGAACTAATAACGACTTAATATTGAAAGGCAGGGTTATCATGGGCCTCGAAAAGCCATGAACTTTGCCGTTCAATAATATAATCCATATAGGATTATCCAGAGTTGTGCCTTTCTTACAGTTTTAAATTACCACAATTTTGTATCAAACAAAACAGTTTTTTAATGTTTAATAAAACTATTGATGACGATGCATAGTTGTATTTTTACCAAGGAGAAGTTTATTGGTAGCATTGTGTTGTTCTCTTGTTCTCTCTCGATCGGGCTTCCATTGGCCACATAGACAGGCCTTGAAAAAGCCTTGTAAAGACCTTAAATTTGGTTTGACATAATCTGTACGAACACTAAAAGGACACTCTTAAACCCAGCTATATGAAGTTTTATTGAAAAGTGATTACATGCATTTAGAGAAAAAAGAAAAAGAAAAAAAAATCGAAATTACCTAGAACTAATGAAGATGTTATGATGGTGAGCCCAAGATCCCCCTTGGATCTCTAACAATATTACTTATCAACTGTTGTCTGTCCTTACAGCATGTGCTCTCCTTGATAACTAACACAGGTATGTAGGTGTGACTCACTGTCTTGTTGTAGTGGACCTGGATGACTCCAGCTGTATGGTGAACTCCCCCTCCCTGTCCAGCTCACCCCCCTCTGCCATGATTCTACTAGACAAGCCAAAGGAGACTCAGACCCCTCCCAGCTCCCCCAGTGTCAACCTCACCCCCACCAGCCAGAGGTATGTAGCTAACCAACACCCATGTCCAGCATCGCATGGTGAGCACCATAACAAACCTGTGTGGTCAGTCAGGGTTTAGCGTGGATGAGTAACAAACCTGTGTGATCAGTCAAGGTTTAGCGTGGATGAAGTACAGAGATGTATGCCCCTCGGCAGTGTCATGGAAGGCATTACATTCCATTGCAGTAAATTCATTTATTCACTTTTTGTCAACACTCTAGCCTCATCACTTTGTAATAGAGTGTCATCAATCTTCATACAGTGTACAAATATGATAATACCTCAGACATGTTTGTATTTCAGTGTTCCCATATCATGGACATGAAGGTCACTGTTATTATTTATAGAAAAAGCTTGACCTCACTCTTGGAACTTTATTTCCTAACGAATTTTGATCTAACCTCATACAATACAGTGGTCAAGGTTACTAAAAAATCATTTCTTAATTCATTTTTATCCAACTTCGTACAATAATCAGTAAGGAAAATAATTCAAACAAGGGTGTCATGGTCAATGTCACTGTTACTATTCCTAGAAATATTTTTAAAGACTAGTGACTTTTTCATTCGTGAATATGTTCATGTGATTTACCCAGTCCAGTATTATTGCTGACATGACATATTTGTATGTGACACATGCTTATATTTTGCACACTGTATTTTTTATTTTTCTTCAATGGAACTTCAAAGCTGTCATGGTAAATACCCTGAACAGCCAGGAAGTTTGTTCAAATAAATTACCTTTACCTACTTTCAAGGTCGACATAGGTCAAATCATTTTTAAAAAGTGGAAATTACTTGCTGATCATTCTGACGATAATATGCAATTTCCTATATGAAATTTTACCAATACACTAATATAAATAACAAAGTACATGCATAATGTTTTATTTTCAAATTTAGGTAACATGATTATTTTATATTAATATTTCCTGTTGTTTCCATCTTCACACTTCATCCTAGGTCTGACAAAGGAGATTTGGCCTCTTGTAACCGAAAACTTGTAACCTAAACCTAACTAAAATACCTTACCCTTTTATTGTAGTAAAATGGTTATTATAATATCACAGTTATATTTTATAATATCTCAGTGACTTTTTCTTTCTATAATAAGCAGAATCCACTGTATTGTCCAAAGAATTCTTGATAACAAGTTTTTGAATTTTCATGAATTTATTTTTAAGGTTCATAGACAGCTAAAATAACCATTGTTTTATAATTGTGTTACTAGCCAAGGAAGCACCAGTAGCCCAGCTGGTCTGGGCGAGCTTATGGAGCTACAGGTTGATTACTGGACAGCCACCAACAAACCGGACAGCTCAGAGAAAACCGACAAAGCCAGTAAAAAGGACAGTAACAAGTCCTCACTCAAAACCACCTTCCGATCCCTTCAGGTCCAGCGAGCTGCACAACCACCCACGTCACCAGGCGACAGCCAATCAGCATGCTTCACGATGGTTGTGGTTACCAGGGAGAAAAAACAAAAAAGTGAGTGTGACCCTCAGCCCATTTGTTCCAAGCCTTGGGTCAGAACATTTAAGTTTTTCTGTTACAACATCTAAACAGGCATCAGCATATTGTGACATTCAAAAGTATTATTTGAATACATTATCAAAATAAAATTTGAATAGCTAACTTGATCGGAAGGACTTAGGTGAATTATGCCAAACCCTGGCATCCATAGTCTGTCCAGCAATAATTTCTTCAAACATCTTCTGCTACTGAACTGCCGAAAGGAATTTGTTGATGGTTGGTATTCAAAAGTATACAAAAAGAGGGCTTGACCCCAAAGGAGAGTTAAGGGCTGGTGTTGAAAAGGGGTTATCTGGCCATATAGGTTGAAGCAACTTCTCGGTAACTTTGTGATGGATATTAACCCTTTCATCACTGTAGACCATAATGGACTCATCCATATCAATGCATGGTAGAGTCTTCTTAAGTTACATAGGAGTGAAAGGGTTAATCAATATCGGTAGGAGGCACCTTCATGTGATGGGAATTAAACATTGTGCTAATGGAGCAGCTGACTAGCAGAGGGATGGGGCAAAAAAAGAGTAATTTGACCATATTGCATTTAGGGAATCTGTTTAACTGTATTTGATTGCAAGCATCCTCGGGTGGTGAGGATTCAACATTGTTCAAATTGAGGATTGACCCTCTAAGGGCTTAGGGCAGGGCTATAAATGGAAAGTTTAGCCTTAATGTTTTGAGCAATATTAACCAATTGCTAGGCATGCAGAGAGAACTATACTCATGCTACCATGGTTGCTCCTGGGATCCTCTTGGCCCCATGGGAATTATTCCCTAGGCTATAACTTGGAAATGGTGTAGATTCCCAGCATATTTATAATTGCTGGTCATTAAGAGACAAATACACTTGCCATAAGGATTGGCTTTTATGCCTGGCCCTAGTCTTCCCCCACCCTAGAGGGGTCGAATGGCAAAGTGGATAGCGCACACTCGCCTTTCACCAAGGCGACTGGGGTTCGTTTTCTGGAAAAGGTATGAGATCACCTGTCTGACCATGTGGGTCTTCTCTGGTAATTCTGGTTTCCTCCCAGCAAGCAACCAGAGAGATTAATATAAGTTAATATAACTTGTTTTATTATTGTACAGTTGTAAAATAAATGGACTTTGTATATTTTGCTTCAGATTTGGTAAATTTGTAAACTGTGGAGTGTAGTTTTTTGATGTTAATGAACCATGAAAATAAAAAGAATTTCAATTGTTATTGATGCGTTTCTCTTTTCAGTCATGAGGCTTGGTAAGAAGGCCAAGGATATTGAGTCTAAAAGCCAGGTTGTGGAGGGAATAAACAGACTTATATGTACATCCAAGAGTCAGAATTATTCCCTCAGAGGTAAGAACATCCGTGGAACAGCAATGATATTACATCACAAAACATCAGATTACATCAAAATTAAAGTCGTATGTAGGTGTGCAAAAAACATCAGATTACATCAAAAATAAAGTCATATGCAGGCGTGATGTGATGATGTCCCAAATTAAGCTTTAATTGTTTTTCAATAAGGCAAATTTGGTATAAATTTATAAAAATATGCTGCCACAAAATGGCGCCGTTGAAAATTTTCTTAAAGATGAAGAAAGAGGCCTACAGCCAATCAGATTGTAGCGTGGGATGTTAGCCAATCAAAAACCTCAAAACAATGGAGGCACCAAGAAGGGGGGAGCGGCATCCTAAGGGGGGCGATGTTCGTAGCAACCTTTTAACAATACTTGTCGAACAGTCTAATGGAGGGTTTATGTGTCGTGACATAAAATCAGTTATGTATATAACTTGCATATACTGATAAAAATCTTATCAAGATAGTAACATATTAATATTTGATAAGGTACCAAGGTACATTTTAGAGTCGTGTAGATTCTAGGTGCTTGTTGGTATCTCTTCATATTGATTTCTATTTCCTTTCCTCTATCAAACCTATCTATGACATTTTTTTGGTTCATCACATAAAATGGCCAGTATTATCACAAACTGGTAATTCAAACAGTTTATGTGTATTAATCAAATGTATGCATATGTTGTAGTACTTCTTTAATGTAATTACATTTCAAGGGAGATGGCTTTATATAAGATTAAAAATCTTGTGGCCAGATCCTATTAATATTCCAATTAACCTGTGTACTTATTATACATGATGTATGAAATAAAAGATTATTTAAACTAACCTGTATCTGTTTTACTCGCCAGTGATGGTGGATGGAACGGAGTGGAGAGGAATCAAGTTCTTCCAGTTGTCGTCCCAATGGCAAACGCATATTAAATCGTTCCCTGTGGTTGTCTTCTGTAACACAGAGATCCTGTGAATCATCGTATCATGAACCTGATCCCAAGGTTGTCTGGACAAATCCCCGTGTTTTGTGGAGGTCCAAGAATTGTTGTTTTGACAATTCCGAGGTTATATTAGCAACCGAGTTCCACTTTTTTATGGACAGGTGCAATACCTGGTGACCACGACAAAGGTCTGTGCCAGTGTGGTCCGATAACAACGTTAACATAGCTGGGCTTCCTTCACCATGGTTACCGAGGTAACCAAGAGCTTTAACACAGACAAAATGGTCTCCAATATGTTACAGAGCTTTAACAGTGCTGTAAGGTCGATGTAGGGGAGGCAACCTTTGATTGCACATCTATCAACAGACAATGGTGTGCTCCCTCCTTCCTACGTACTACATATTCTCCACGATGGATGTGGTCGATGTTTTGCATTGGGTTGTCTGTGCAGCATTTTAACATGGCAGGTTGGCCAGTCCGGGTCCAGATTGCCAAATCTTTATTGTGATAGTGCTTCTCTGTAAATACTGTGTGTGAACGTCTTGTAGATAACTGTTTATTTATAATGCCCTAATGGTTGTATTGCGACGTTTCATCAATCATAACTGTGTTATCTTTAATCCATACAAATGTATACAGGGAAATTTTCACCGAATTTTAATTTTCGCCTTTTTCCTCGTCCGCAGTGAGGGCGAATTTATTATTACAGCGAACAGTAGTAAACACTATAATTAACATAGTAATCAAATGTGACAGGCGAAATTACCATTGGGTGAATATGGATTTTATTGATGTTGGGCGAAAATTTGACAGGGCGAAAGTTTCCCGGTATACAGTAAATGTCCTATCAACTGAAGGTCCCCGGTAAGTACCACTGATGTTACCCGTCAATGGGATTATTACTAGTTCTTCCTCGTGTTACACAGAAATGTACCACATTTTCACAACTCTTCATAATATATAAATAACCGTTAACATGATTACCTTATTAACTTTAATCATCTTTCTGCCTTGTTTTTGCTCAAATGGCTTCTGCTTGTGTTAAGAGGGGTATTTTCTTGATTAGTACTGTTCATATTTCTGATATAGATGATTAACTCATTCACCCCTGAAATTTCATAATGAACTATTCCAACCTTTGAATTGGAAGAGTTCAAATGTGTCTTCGGGGGTGAATGAGTTAAGTTCACAGTAACTAACCCCGATTCCTGAACAAATGAACTGTATTCTGATACATGTAAGTTGTGTGTTGACTTATTTACCTGTTCTATCCAACCACTGTAAACAATTATAAACATTAATTATTATATAAGTAGGTCATTTTCACACCTTGTTTCCTATCCCCATAACTTTCACTTTTTCAATGTTTAAAAAAAAAAAAAGCACAATTACAGCAAGAAGGGGGTATCTATGGAGCTTTGCTCAGTGTTACCAAGGTAATTAGTTAAATTGAAGTTTCATAATGCATAATCCTTTTTCTGCCGGTAATTAATGTCAAGCTTAGGGGTTCTTAAGGCTGTTTTTTGACCATATATATTATTTGTTTTATTCATAATTTAATTGTATATAAGTGATACTGGATTTGTTTTTCATGTATATTTTTAAATTTCTTGAATGTTATATCATTATAACAGATTTGTTGTCATGTCCAGTTTCTATTTATGTTGTTGATTATATACACTATGGACCTGCTGAATTGTCAATGTCAATAGCTGAACATCGCCAGTAGTAGATGGAATGGAATGTTGAAAAGCTTGCTTTACCTACTTTCAGGTTATTTGTTTGAACGACAAAATATTTGTATTTTTGCATTTCAAGAAAGTTTGTTTGATTGATTTACATTCAAGCAATACGGTTTAGCCAGAAATTTACGCTGCCAGTTGATTTTCGCCTTTTTTTTGTTGGCTGCAATGAAAACGGATTTATCACTACAGCGAACACTAGTTAACAACATGATATGGATAGAAATTAAAGATGAAGGCGAAATAAACACTGGGTGAATATGGATCATTCTTACAACGAGCGAAAGTTTGACTGGGAAAGAAATTCCCGGTACACATTACATGAACTGTGACTTTTGAAATGTTCTTACGGATTTTCTTTTATGAAACATGAAACAATGTCTGATTAATGTAATATTTTAATCTAATCGTTAATAGCACAAAACACCAAATGGTGAACATGTTGTATTGTAGAGGTGTGAAAATATTGTTTTTTTTTATCCATGTTTCACCTTGGCTCATATAAAAATGAAAGAAAATGGTATTTCAAGAAGTTATTTTATATCAATCTCTATGAGAGTGATGTTCAGATATTGATGCGAATAATTTCTGGTCTCCGTTAGCTCAATAACCAGAACTACATGTAACATTACACTGATTTGTGATAGTACTAGGCATGTCACTCCCCAAATCTGTGTCGCTGATGGGGAGATTATTTTTTATGTTTATGATTATAACAGGTTTGTTCACATTGTCATCTTGCCAGAATACCAAAATTGACCTTCAGTATTGACTTTGTGGTTGTCCGACCCACCTTTCCTCTATTATCCACGCCTGGTGTAGGTGATGGTGCTATATTTGTAGTATTTTTATCCTAGATAAACAAGGCCATTCTTGTTGTAGATATTATTGATTTGTGAATTTGATTTTGTTATGTTATTTTATACGCTAATTAAGAGAGGTTAGATTTTGTTACTGACCCCCATTCGTGTTACGTAGACAACATTTGTGATTTATGAGTACAAAATGGAAGTGTTTTATCTAATTTCTAGATCCATAAAACCCCATTATAAGCAGTTTGATAAAATGTTAATTCTAGAAGAATACAAATTGTGAAACCAAAGGGTTTTTTAATCAGTGTGATTCTAACGTGTATGAAACAAGGACATTGATTGGTTAAATCAAACATGTATCCATAGTATTGTGGTTCTAATGTGTAATGTAATGAGGTTGAGGATTGGTTAATTAAATACTTTTGTCTTTTATATTGAATTTCATTGGTTGAGCAATGTTTCACTAGTCTGACCCGAGTCACAGCTGGTATAATATAGTCCCAGGATTTAAGTTCATAATAATTAAGACTGCCTCCTATACAAGTCAGATTTTTAGCTCACGTGGCCCGAAGCGCCAAGTGAGCTTATGCCGTGGTACGGCGTCCGTCCTACTGTCCGTCTGTCGTCCGGCATCAATATTTTACTTTAAACAACTTCTTCTGAATTACCGAGAGGCCCAGGCTGATGTTATTTCGCCAGTAGTATGCTGGGATGAAGGGCTACCAAGTTTGTTCAAATGAATGACCTTGACCTACTTTCAAGGTCACAGGGGTCAAATATGTTAAAATCTTCAAACAACTTCTTCTCAATAGCCAAAAAGCCAAGGGTACTGATATTCAGCCTGTAGCATGCTGGGATGATGGGCTACTAAGTTTGTTCAAATGAATTACCTTGACCGACTTTCAAGGTCGCAGGGGTCAATTAGGTTAAGATCTTCAAACAACTTCTCAGCCTGTAGCATGCTGTGATGATAGGCTACTAAGTTTGTTCAAATGAATGCCCTTGACCCACTTTCAACTTTATGTCCTTGTTCGACATTCACGGTCACAGGCGTCATATGTTTAAATATTTTAATTAGTTCTTATGAATCAAACACCGATATTCTGCCTGTAGCTGTATTTTAGTCCTCTTTTAAGATTAGAAGTGTGAGATCAATACCAGGTGAGCGATGCAGGCCCATTGGGTCTTGTTGGTTTTTGTTTTGATAGATGTATTGTGTTAACTGATTTTTGATTTTCCTGCAATAGTTTGTTGAAGATTTTAAACCCTAATAGTCATTTCAGATTTGTGCAATGTTTTTATTTTCATAAATGCAATTAATTCTATGTCTGTCGGATATGTCCTCATGGAACAGCATTAACCGTGTAAGTATAGATAATATTAGAGTGATCTCCCTTGATGTATCTCCTCTATCTGTATATGTATATACCTTTACATCGGATGAGAGCAAGATGAATCTATACTTAGATCTGATGACGTTTAAAACCCCTTAATACTGTAAAAGTGGATTTTTTTTGTGGTTTGGAAATGTTCACATTTTTCGTATTAGATAAATCAATGCAAAAATATTAATAATAATAAAAGTAATAATAATTTGAGGTTGTTATGTACCGCTTTATCACAACCTAGTTCGTAGGTCGTCTCAAAGCGGTTCACAAATTATTATCCGTGGCGTCCTACCACTAGACTACCGTGCCTACACACCAATTTTTATTTATAAATCATAATAAATTACAGATAAGTAGAATATGTAGATTTCAGAACTACATGTGTTCCCAAAATGAATGCAAATGATCATTTCCACACCGCGATCAATTTAACAGGTCACAACACGATCATTTCCACACCGCGATCAATTTAACAGGTCACAACACGACCATTTCAACACCGCCATCAATTTAACAGGTCACAACATGATCATTTCCACACCGCGATCAATTTAACAGGTCACAACATGATCATTTCCACACCGCGATCAATTTAACAGGTCACAACACGTCATTTCCCCACCGCAGTCAATTTAACAGGTCACAACATGATCATTTCCACACCGCGATCAATTTAACAGGTCACAACATGATCATTTCCACACCGCGATCAATTTAACAGATAACAACACGATCATTTCCACACTGCGATCAATTTAACAGGTCACAACACAATCATTTCCCCACCGCGGTCAATTTAACAGGTCACAACACGATCATTTCCCCACCGCAATCAGTTTAACAGGTCACAACACGATCATTTCCACACGAAAAAAGTACCTCTTTTACAGGATTTAATATGCATTTTGTGTTCTTTCACTTTCTTTTGATACAATTCAGCATAAATTTGATTTCTAGGTCTGATTCCTAGACTGAGTGCTTGTAGGCGACACATTTAGATGCTTACCTAGATAATGTGATAGTTCGGGAGAATATTTTACATTACTGCAAATCTTTCACTTTTAAAATTGTTTAAAAACATTTGAGGTGTGCTTTTGTTTTTAGCTCACCTGGCCCAAAGGGCCAAGTGAGCTTATGGCATGGTGCCGCGTCCGTCGTCAACTTTTTACTTTAAACAACTTCTTCTCAGTATCCAAAATGCCTAGGGTGATGATATTTAGCCAGAAGCATGCTTGGATGAAGGGCTTCTAAGTTTGTTCAAATAAATGACCTTGACTTATATTCAAGGTCACAGGGGTCAAATATGTTTTTAACCTTTAAACAACTTCTTCTGAATAACCAAGAGGCCTAAGGTGATGATATTTAGCCCGTAACATGCTGGGATGAAGGGCTACCAAGTTTGTTCAAATGAATGACCTTAAATCATATTCAAGGTCACTGGGGTCTAATATGTTTAAAACCTTTAAACAAACCCTTCTGAATAACTGAGAGGCCTCGGGTGAAGATATTTGGCCAGTAACATGCTGGGATGAAGGGCTATTTCGTTTGTTCAAATAAATGACTTTAAATCATATTCAAGATCACTGGGGTCAAATATGTCAAAAACATTTAAACAACTTCTTCTGAATAACCGAGAGGCCTAGGGTGATGATATTTAGCCAGTAGCATGCTTAAATAAAGGGCTACCAAGTTTGTTCAAATGAATGACCTTGATTTATATTCAAGGTCACTGGGATCAAAGATGTTTAAAACCTTTAAACAACTTATCTGAATAACCAAGAGGCTTAGGGTGATGAAATTTGGCCAGTAACATGCTGGGATGAAGGGCTACCAAATCTGTTCAAATAAATGACCTTGATTTATATTCAAGGTCACAGGGATCAAATGTCGTAAAATCTTCAAACAACTTCTTCTCAATAACCAAAAGGCCCAGGGTACTGATATTGGGCTAGTAGCATGCTGGGATGAAGGACTGTCAAGTTTGTTCAGATGAATGACCTTTTCCCACTTTCAACCTAATGTCCTTGTTCGACATTGGAGGTGACAGGCGTCATAGGTTTAAATCTTTTATTGGTTCTTATGAATCAAACACTGATATTCTGCCTGTAGCTGTTATTTAGTCCACTATTTAGATTACAATTGTGAGATTAATATTAGGTGAGCGATGCAGGCCCATTGGGCCTCTTGTTTCATGAACATTCATTTTGCGATTTTATTTGTATCATTGCTTTATTTAATGGGAGAAAACATTATCACACAGTATTATGCTAATTGTATCTTTGAAGAGATAGATTTGAATATGTGTATAGTTAATATAGGAATGATTCTAGTACATGTATGTGAATGTCAAAATATTTTACCATGTTGTCAATGTTGAAATGACCCAGTGTCCTATTTATAGTACCAGACTTATTTATCATTAATTGAAATGCAAAGGTTGTACGGCATTATTATATAACTGAAAAAAGCTATACAAATGTTCACCACTGCTGTAATCAATAACGGTCGGTAGGCTCCGTCAGGACCTTCACACTGCTGTGATCAATAACGGTGAGTAGGCTCCGTCAGGACCTTCACACTGCTGTAATCAATAACGGTGAGTAGGCTCAGTCAGGACCTTCACACTGCTGTGATCAATAACGGTGAGTAGGCTCCGCAAGGACCTTCACACTGCTGTGATCAATAACAGTGAGTAGGCTCCGTCGGGACCTTCACACTGCTGTGATCAATAACGGTCGGAAGGCTCCGTCGGGACCTTCACACTGCTGTGATCAATAACGGGGAGTAGGCTCCGTCAGGACCTTCACACTGCTGTGATCAATTACGTTGAGTAGGCTCCGTCAGGACCTTCACACTGCTGTAATCAATAACGGTGAGTAGGCTCCGTCAGGACGGACCTTCACCCTGCTGTGATCAATAACAGTGAGTAGGCTCCGTAGGGACCTTCACACTGCTGTGATCAATAACGGTCGGAAGGCTCCGTCGGGACCTTCACACTGCTGTGATCAATAACGGGGAGTAGGCTCCGTCAGGACCTTCACACTGCTGTAATCAATAACGGTGAGTAGGCTCAGTCAGGACCTTCACACTGCTGTGATCATTAAAGGTGAGTAGGCTTCGCAAGGACCTTCACACTGCTGTGATCAATAATGGTGAGTAGGCTCCGTCGGGGCCTTCACACTGCTGTGATCAATAACGGGGAGTAGGCTCCGTCAGGACGGACCTTCACACTGCTGTGATCAATAACAGTGAGTAGGCTCCGTAGGGACCTTCACACTGCTGTGATCAATAACGGTCGGAAGGCTCCGTCGGGACCTTCACACTGCTGTGATCAATAACGGTCAGTAGGCTCCGTCAGGACCTTCACACTGCTGTGATCAATTACCGTGAGTAGGCTCCGTCAGGACCTTCACACTGCTGTGATCAAAAACGGTGAGTAGGCTCAGTCAGGACCTTCACCACTGCTGTGATCAATAACGGTGAGTAGGCTCAGTCAGGACCTTCACCACTGCTGTGATCAATAACGGTGAGTAGGCTTCGCAAGGACCTTCACACTGCTGTGATCAATAACAGTGAGTAGGCTCCGTCAGGACCTTCACACTGCTGTAATCAATAACGGTGAGTAGGCTCCGTCAGGACGGACCTTCACCCTGCTGTGATCAATAACAGTGAGTAGGCTCCGTAGGGACCTTCACACTGCTGTGATCAATAACGGTCGGAAGGCTCCGTCGGGACCTTCACACTGCTGTGATCAATAACGGTCGGAAGGCTCCGTCGGGACCTTCACACTGCTGTGATCAATAACGGGGAGTAGGCTCCGTCAGGACGGACCTTCACACTGCTGTGATCAATAACAGTGAGTAGGCTCCGTAGGGACCTTCACACTGCTGTGATCAATAACGGTGAGTCGGCTCCGTCAGGACCTTCACACTGCTGTGATCAATTACCGTGAGTAGGCTCCGTCAGGACCTTCACACTGCTGTGATCAAAAACGGTGAGTAGGCTCAGTCAGGACCTTCACCACTGCTGTGATCAATAACGGTGAGTAGGCTTCGCAAGGACCTTCACACTGCTGTGATCAATAACGGTGAGTAGGCTCCGTCAGTACCTTCACACCGTTGTGAATACTGTAACCAGACTGAATAGAAAGACATATCTCTGTAAAACCTGAAGCAGATGGTTTCGCTCCCAAATCTTAACATCGAAGTGTATTTTTCCTTTTCTCCACAAACACAAAATATTTTTCTCAAATTTCTTTCCAGCAAATGAAGTATAAGTATGAATATTGAAAAAACAGACTACCACCTCCCGGTTTTTAGCTCACCTGGCACGAAGGCCTGGTGAGTTTATGCTGTTGGCTTTTGTCCGTTGTGAACTTTAATAAAATACTACTGGTTCAGAATGGTTCAAGTAATTTTGACTAAATTTGATAGGTGTGGTGCCCCTTGGGATAGAGGCTACTTCCTAAAAACAAGTGAAGGAATGTTCAGCTAATCTAGCAGGGAGCATTCCATGACACTCAATGTTGGGTATGGCTGACTGCACAGAAAGATGGGTACAAAACAGGAAACAGGACAGTAACATTTCAACTTCCCCAAGTCTTATAAGTTGAATGTGAACAATTTGGTACAAGTGATCATGTCATGATCAGTTTAATTAAGTTGATTTAAAATGCAAGCTGTTTGCTTGGTACCGTATTTTACCGCCATTAATTCCCTTCCTCACTTTGTCAAATGTCCTTGGAACAGGTTGGGTGCCTGCAATTAAGCCCCCTCCCTAATTTTGTCTCTCTCTCAAAAAATATGTATGTCAATTTCTGTTTCTGACATAAACATATGCGCTAAGGACCTACATCAGAGATACTGATACCCAATAGTAGTCACCGTGTTTGTCCGTCTGTCTGCAGCCTGTCCACTCTTTGGTAAATTTCCAGAGCTTAAGACTGATCTTTATGAAATTTGATATGGTTAATACACTGTGATATGTAAATGTGTGCAATAGAGGTTTTAAAAGTTTCTGAGGTCAAGGTCACTTAAAATAATCGTTGAGGGATATTAATTATAGCAGTCTGCATTTTAGAGGGTTCTTTACAATTATCCTATAAATATTGTAAAAAAAAAACCCAAGCATTTTGGAATGAATTGCATTGATTTACAAGTGTTTCAAGAGTTTGCCTTTTTTTCCTTTTCTATATAAATACTGTATACCGGGACATTTTGGCCACAGTTTTAATTCCACCTTTTCACCCTCTGTGCATGTGATTGATGTCTTATGAGGGCGAATTTATCATTACAGCAAGCTTTAGAGCAGACAAACCATAAAGAGTATTTACTAATGAATGATGACATTAACATGACACGAATATGTATTTTACTGATGATGTGCGAAAGTTTGACTGGAGGAAAGTATACATTAACAAATCATTAAACTTTCAATATCTTCAATAAGATTCATCAGTTTGGAAATATGTAATATCAAAGTTTTACTTTATACACAATCAATGTACCATTAAATGTGTCTCAACGTTTCAAGACGGACTGGTCCCTTTGTCTGGCTATGACTGATCATGAGTGGGCGATCTGTATTGTTTAAACTTACCACACAACAGATCGTCTTATCTCATTATATTTTGTCACCACAGATTCTTGAGGAAATTACATTGTACCCAGAAGGGAAAAGTTCATGTACTAGCACCGACTTGTGACAGTTTAGTTTTAAATGCCTATTTTCTGTGATACTTTATACTATCACTGCTGTTATTTACAACTTCCTGTATTAATCTTTATCAACATGCTTTTAACATTTGAACATAATACAATGATAGATATAGAACAAATTGTTGGGTGTTTTTTTTTTAAAGAAAAACATCCGTTATTTTGTATGCATTGTAAAGTATGTGATGATTTTGCTTACTCCCACATCTGTAACATGGTTATAACAGAACTAATGTTTCCAGTGATCTTTAATATTGTCTCATGATGTCGACCTATCCATGACTTTTGTGTCGTAACATGTCAAGTTCATGGTGACCTAATTTAAAAGTAAAGGTCACTGTGACCTATTTATAACTAATGCAGGCTAGAGTCCCTGGCTTTTGTTATACCACAAATCGACGAATTCATGTCAAAAATAAAAAATGATCAATAAAATATCAGTTATGTGTTTGCTGTTTTTGTTGTTCACACATTAGCTTGTTTACAATTTATAAACGAAAATCACTGGAAGTGAGGTCAGTGGAGCCTTACAAATGTATTACAAAATGATTTAAAATTAGTATATGGGGCAAGGAAGTAATTCCAGCAGTGTAGACAATAAAAGGTTGTCACTAATCTCTTTGTCGTTGAAAGCACACAGTACCATTGGTCAACGATGTGGTCATTCTGCCTTGGCTTATGCTGGCCGAAGAGATTATTGCTTTTTAATATGAGTTATATTACTTCTCTATTTCTATTTCGTTCTAATGTAATTAAGTGTTCTATCATTTTCTGTGTCTCCATACAGGAGTTGATCACTGAAAATTTGATAACCTTATATTGTCTATATTGTTAGAATTTCTTCCTTGCCCTCTATACACTCCATGGAGACAACTAAAAGGGCTGTTAAGTCAAATAGCACCCTTACAATTGATTAGATACTGAAATTATATATTCCCTAACCAAAGTTTACGTAGTTGATAATAACATATAACCTTAAGCCAATGTCCAGTGTGGTCAGTTATTCTTTTGGGGAAACCGTTGATAAATATAAATATAGCTACGACTGAAATAGCACAATATCCGGGCTTTTCAGCGAGAAATAAACACAGTATCTGTGAGAATGATTTTGCATACACAATACATCGCAAGCAAGAATTATAAATATCATAATATCTAAATTTAATGAGATATTTGTGTTCACAGTTGGATTCAAATAAAAAGAAACGGATTTAATTAGAGTGTGCATGCAAGAGAGCACTATAGGGAGAATTTCAAACCGTACAAAGTATGATATGAGTAGGTACCGTACAAAGTATGATATGAGTAGGTTTAAATGTAAAATACATTACTCATATTTATAGCGATGCTTGAGATGTTGTTTGGAAGATGGTATCGATTGCCAGTACTTGTATCCCAGAGAAGCTAACTGAATAAAGCGAGAATAAACATTGTGCCTACTGTCCCTGGCAGGAATGGCAGGAAAGAAAGACATTTTTGTTACGGTAGTTAGAAGTTCTCGGACAGCTGCCGCTTAAACGTATGGTTGAACAGTTACGAATTTCTTCATTACAGACTAATAATGACAGGAAAACTTTGTCTCTTGTCAATTTTTCCACATGAATTGTTCATGTATCAAACTATATTATCATGAAGAATTTTGTGATAAGATTATAAAAGAACTTTCTTCACTAAATTGTCCCTTAAACATTTAGTCTTTCCTCCAAAAGAGTGTTACAAAGCTTTGTTAAAAGGACTGTGTCAAAGTTTTGCATTGATATAAATTTATTGTTGAAACTTAATCTATTCTTGAAATAAAAGGATCAACTTCAATAGATGGCAAACCAATAGAAATCTATTTGACAGTAATTTTAATTGCGTTTTTGTCTGACACTGTGTAAGAGTCCCATCTTTTCTCTGGATCATATGGTTCCCATCGACTTGCCGGAAATATGTGCTTATTTCTGTCATACCAGCTACGAAGACACACTTTACCCGCGTGAGATTCGTCCTTTTCAACTGTAGCGTCACTAACAATCCTTACATCTGCGTGAACATCAAAACTGAACAAGGGCCCACTCTTGCCACGGGCTTTGGTGACGATGAAATCGTAGAAGCTGTAATGATGAGGAATGATCAGATCCTCCTTGACGTACATGATTTGATCAACAGTCACTAACTTGAGGTCATTAAACTCCTTCCGTAATGTCTCCAGACATTTCTGCAGAAACTGCTGCATTGTGTTGCCTTTACGCATCCTCACCTGGCGCCGATGTCCAGACCCGTCCCAGTAGCTGTATGTAATGTCTATCTCCTCATTCTTCAGCTTCTCTTGCTTCCCCACCCATTCTTGTCGCAGCTGTTCTCTGCAATTAGAAGTCGAAAGAAATGGAAGTTTTCATAAATAAAGTTGATTTAAATGAAGGAATATTTTTAAATGTTTAGATGTAGGAAAAATCAAGGCTTTTCTTTTGCTGAAACTGTGACAAAAAAAATAACAAGTGGCCCAATGGACCTGTATTGCTCACCTGGTATATATATATTCAGTGCTATAATATTCAGATTTCATGGTAGCATATTTCTGCCATAAACTGACTTACGTTTACATATGTCAATGTGATTTCTAAAAAGATGTCAACTTAATGAGTAAAGATGTTGACATGTTCTTAGATCATGCCGACAGAATTTATAAACTACATTGACATGAAACACACATTTCGGAGATAATTTTGCAGAGATATAGGATCTCATAGTAGTTAATTTAGCACTTTGTTTTCATGCTTTGGTGATATTTGGAAAAGTTTGAAAGTTTTAACACATTTGACACCTGAGATGATGTAAGCAGGTCAAGGTCTTTTATTCAAACAATTTTTATAGCCCTTCATCCCCATGAGTTATAAGACAAATACTACCATAACAATATATATATATGGGCAGATTGGTTGAGTGGTTAACACTCCGGCCTCCCACATATGCAGCCAGGTTTCGATCCCCTAAGTCGTCGTACGCATGGATATTCCGAGAAAATATTTTTCTCCTGCCTACACAAATCCAGCAACCCAGGTGGAGTATTAACTGGTCTGGGGTGGATGTTTTGGTATCTATGCTGTAGCATTCAAGTGTGGTGGCACTATAAATGATACCATTCGAAGCACGTTCCCACTACAAATAGAACACAATACATCTCCAGCACACACACAGGCATACACACATAGGGAGATATTAGCCAGGTGGCATAGGGCTAGTAGTTAGCGCCTGATAAGGCAGCTCCTGCGAATTCCTCAAAAATTGTATTGACTAATGTATATATGCTAGTTGTATCAATTATATATCTATGTACTGTAAAGCGCTTTGGAGTGGCTTATGTTAGCTAGATAGGGCGCTATATCAAAATTCAAATGCTGTAAATTGTTATTATTATATATATGTAGATCCTACCTGAGCTTGTTTTCCTCCTCCTCTCTGTCCCTGTCTGGTAAAAAGCTGGTGTCCACATTGGGGTCCTTCCCTGTCAGAACAAATGGCACATATATATCATCATACATACCAACTTGTATCATACCTACATGGTAATTATATATAATCTCTTCATCAATAACAAACGAGTCATCTTTTGAAATAATAGAAGACAACCCTAAATTCTCATTGATTGATTTGTAACCATGTGTGGTTTGGTAATATATGATATTAACTTGCTGTTACTGTATTCAGAAGCATCAGGTCAACATTCACTTCACAAGTCACAATGCTCTCTGCTAAATGCAGTATTTTTCTCTCGATGATTTGCTTACTTGGGTGAAGATGTGTTACAGGGACCTGAAAAGTGACATCGACCTCAACTTTGTCATGGTCAATGTCACTTCCTCAGGTGCATATAATTATAACATAATCACCTCAACGAAAGTCTGTAGTTGATCAATATTTATGTCACCCTGATGTGTAATTTACTGAAAAAACAATCGAGGGGATCAGGCACAAGTTCTGACAAATATCAATATAGAAAAAATAGTTATATATAACATGTGATGACAAAAAGTACAACAACATTCATTCTAACTGACATAAACAAGAGGCCCTGAGGGCCTGTATTGCTCACCTGGACAATTAAAGCTATCATTGGAAAAAATTCTCTAAATATAATACTGCAACTTTTTCAAAATATTGGCTCTGTCTCTCAGCAACACCTCATTGAGTCCTTTCTTTCTGCCACTATGAAGTGTGATGGATTATAAACATTTATCCCAATTAACCCCTATTGGACCATGCCAGGGGAGCTAAAATCAGCACACAGAAAGGTAAAGGTAAAGAGATGGAAGAAGGAGGGACAGAATATTCTAGTTGCAATAGTTGTCCACTTATTCTATATATGGACATTCAAAACTTGTTTACTGCAGTTTATTTCTTAGTTTATAATACAGATTAATTATAAACTGTATGTACATGTAACTCATTTTTTGTTACAGCAACTGCAAGACTACTCAAACACAATTTGTAGGATCCATAAATAGTAAAACTAGAACGTTTTTGATGCAAATTTCATTCTCATTAATATAACTACCGGTAAACCGGTAAACTAAACCAGTTTAATTCTACAAGTTACTTGTTAAGGAATGTTCAAAAAGGATTTTATACTGGCATCACAATCAGACAATTTACTTTCCTCTGAATCAGGATACCAATAGGCTGAAACATGCTATGTACTTTAAGCTTGACATGTGGCTTACCAAGTCTTTTCCTTTTTCCTGCTTCAGCTTCTTTAATTTCTGTTTCTTCTTCTTTATCTGTCTCCTCATCTTCATCATCCTCTTCTTCATCACAAGGATCAAAGGACAACATTGCCATCTGAAAAGATGTAAATCTGTTTTAAAAACTTGGACATTATTTAATACACTTTGTTTGCCAAAGCTTGTATAGCCTACAATGTCAAATTGTTTTCCAGATCCCTGTTACAATGCAGGCAAAACAACTTTTCATATATATATAAACTCCCCTTAATTTTGTTTTGGATATAACTGTAGCGCGACTGGGCCTTGGCTGTTCAGTTGGTTACAGTTTTACTCACTAAATTCACTACGCCTTATGAAAAATACATTCATTATTGTCAAGCTGTTTTTAGGAGTAGTCTTACAAATATTTACCCCATTTTAGCTATTGGGCCACTCCGCCTCCCTGCTCCCAAAGGAGTCCCATTCTTTGTATGTTCAAAATCAAGTAAATATTTCATACCAAACTTAGTCAAAATATGTCAAATTTTATTTCAGTGTTAATCTTATTACCCACATATGGCCCTGTCATTCTACACCAACTTAAATAACTTACCGCCAGGTAAGTTACAACTGGTCTCTTTTGTATGAATTTGTTTGTCTAATTTTAACAAGTTAAGTCCACACTAAGAGTAATTTGTAACATTTAACCCTTTCACTCCTAGGTATCTTTAATAGACTCTACCATACATTTATCTGGGTGAATCCATTATGGTCTACAGTGGTGAAAGGGTTAAAACATCAAGGCAGTGGCATGTTTAGGTCAGAAGTTGCAGACTAAAATACTGTACATGCCATATTTCAGTTGGCTCTGTTGGTGATTTAAACAATTCCCGTTCTTGATCTCTTGGTGTGGTCTCTTCTTTCATGGCCGAGGCCCAAGTGTGAATAACTAATTCTAAAACTTCTAGGCAGTTCTGGCCAGTCACAGTTACCTTCATTTGTTCTTTCTTTTTTCTGTCTTTCTTCTGTTGATCCAACATCTGTGCCTCCGAGTGTTTCTTTGCCAGCTGCTTTTCTCGTTTCTTGATAACATCTTCCTGTTTTGCCCGCATCTCATCAAGTGTTACCAGACCTATAATTTACATATATCTTATAAATCCAGAGTGATCAGACCTACCAGTGACTGACAACTCATCGATGGTGACAAGAATTTCAAATATATCTAGCTACATCTCTATAATTGTCTCTTCATCCTTATAATGTCTCTTAATCTCCTAATGAAGTAATCCTTTCCTGAAAGTTCTATTTAATTTCCTTTCAATATAACCAAGATAGCCATTATTGTGATCAACCATTTACAATATTTACCAATAGTATTTGATTTCAGCTGCTGTTCAATAGCATCATAATGTGTTGCAAATTTGTTCTGTATGCTGCCGATTTTTAATTCTTCTTCAATTTTCTTCTTCTTTATCTCCATTTCTTCTTGTTCCTTCTGTCGTTTCTTGATAAGGTTGGCCGCACGACCTCCCTCTGAGGCAGCACCTTTATATTGGGCCATGATGGTTGTCAAGGAAACCACACCTTTATATCTGTAATGAAAAATTTGGTGTATTATATTACTACAGATAAATTTAGTACACAGATAGTACGTTAAACTTCCCATCAGTTTCATCAAAATTAAACAGCTATTAAACCTGTCTGAAATATAACAAAATAAAGCTGATAAAATGAAAAATAAAGTGACTTCAAAAATCAAAAATAAAGTGACTTCAAACATCTCATGGATGTAATAGTACAATTTTTAGATTTCAACATCTGCTGACCAGTGAGTGTTATGTCAGATTTCCTTTTGAATATCCTCATTTCGATCTATAGATAATACATGTAATAAGTAAATTAAAATGTTAATGTTTTTCGTGTTGTATGAGGTTATTGTCATATAACACGATATCATAAACATTTTTACTTATTTTTATCTATTGATCAAGTAGATAGCATACAAGAAAATATGAACTCAACTGAAGTGTGCACTATAAAGATCGAGGCAGGACCCAAATCGCATTAGTACCCAATTCTGATCACTCTTTTCAAAAATACTTTTAAATAAATAAATGTGACATTCATTATAAAATGTTTAAATGCTGACAAAGATATATTCATTTGAAGTAAAAAATATTTCAAAATTCAAGCTGCGATCTGTATTGGGTAAGTGACCTTTGAATTAACACTAATTGGTAACAAATTTCCCAGGTAAGCTCTTCAGCTTGCAATTGGTGTTAATTTCGGGTGATACAACCATAAGCTAATAAAACTCATCTGAATTTTCAATGAATGAAGAAAATGATGGTTTGGTATCCATTTAATGCATTTATGGTAGTCATCTTAAGTCTTGTGAGCAAATTTCTAAAAGTGACCCTCTGTAAAAGATGTGCATTAATTAGGTTGCCTTACAAACGCCAGCTGTAAAGAATTTCCCTTTAGCTCAGCGTAGAGCATCGGGCTGGAGAGCCAAGGGTCGCGGGTTCGAGCGCCAGGGACGGCACCATCTTTATCACTATTCCTCGTCCTACTTGGAGACATATAAAGCCATATACGTCTCTGTTCTACTACACCTCTTTATGAAGGACCTTTTGCCTATCTCCACCGGTGTGAGGTTGTTTCGCCCAACTTTTAGTCCGGCTTAGTTTTGTATGACTAATCAGTGGCGGATCCAGAGACCTATCTGGGGGGGTTTCCAAATTTCCTGGGGGGGGTCCAAGTGGGACAAAATTGAGGAAAATGGTGAAAATACATGATTTTTAAAGAAACTTCTCAGGCTGGGTGGTTTCCTGAAGCCCAAAAAAAACCTCTGGATCCGCCACTGCTAATACCGCCTCATTTGAAGTTTTTCTAAGTCTTTTTTCATTAGTCTCATTAGATTTGTAGGTGACACAATACTTTTTCAGAGATGTACTAAGGCTAGTCAGTTAATTAAGACTTTCCAAGTTGTGACACAAACACTATGAAAAAATCATGTGGCAAGAGGCCATCAATGTGCTGCAATTAGATATAACTGGAAGCAGCAAGCCCGTCTGTTTTAAAGCATGAACTCTTCTCATCATTTGCAAGAAGATTTCTAAGGGGTAGCTTATATTATGGACTTTATCTTCCTTCTTGTAACTTTTTCAACAACCAAACGTTTGTGTTCAATTATATTTTGCGATCATAAAATGGAATAATCAATTAGGAAACAGTGCCCTTCAACATTTTCATAACACTAGCCTAAATGAGTTATCGCCTAAATGTTCAATATCTTACCGAAACGATCCAAAACGTGTAAACCCTAGTTGGCTTTAGTCGTTGTCTATATAACATATAACAACACAAAACTGTTCAGAGTGCGTGAATAGTTTCTGTTTGAACGGAAGTTATTACAGGAAATAAGCGTTTACGCATGCCTGATTTACATAGAAACAAAATGGAGTTAATGACGCGCCTGAAACAGGCTTCTGTCGAAACAACTCCTGTAGATATTGCTAACAACTTAGAAACGTTACAATTCGACAGTGCTCTGTCTGCAGAGGAGGTGCAACTTCTCCATCTCCGTAACAGGACACATGCAATCACAGTGTCTTCATGTGCACAAGCCACATATTTCGCCAGTGTTCTACACGAAGCAAGGTGCTTGTTTGAAAAGAAAATCTGAGAGTGATATGAGTCAAAGATTTTACAGTATATTCGCATTTATACCATTTTCAAGCAGTCAAAATATATATATTATCGGTATTTTAATCATTTCTAGTTCACAATAATGCTTACAACTTCGGTTTTGTTTCAGTTGTGGACTTCATCATTACCACTAATTCCTGTAGGAACTCTATCTAAATAAGAGATTTATAACGATATAGAACTCTGTCGTTATAAATCTCTGATTTAGATAGAGTTCCTACAGGAATTACATTACCACACGCCACAGGGTCAGTGGTTCGCTTCTAATTATATAAAACATGACAGAAAAACATTTGTGACGGTGGTGGGTTTAGAGGAGGAAACAAATGTGACAGAATTTAATTGTGCATATGATAATGGTAGATTTCTTGCTTCGGCGATAAGCATTTCCCTTTAGCCCAATTGTTAGAGCGGCAGACTGGGCCGGGGTTGCTGGTTCGATTCCTAGTTGAAGCACACTATTCTCTATTCTGTTATAAGTGGTCGTTGGTTGCCCTCCATGTTGTGACAGGGAACATGAGTAATGTGGTGTTTGATTGCAAACGACGTTTAAAGGGGGTGGGGGTGTTAGTGTAGCAGGTTTTAATTGTACAATAGCTATGTTTATGGTTGCCATCTAGCTTTACACTAGAGCGAATTACCCTTTAACTCAATCAGTACAGCAGCGGACTAGTGACTGGAAAGATGGATGAGGTGACAAGTTTGATCCCCAATGAAGCACAATACTCACTTTCATTTTACACACCAAAATGAGCATCATCAATATTTTAAACAAATCATTTAAAAACAAGATTTATGTGAGAAAGGGTCATGGTTAAAATACAATCACATACTGATTTGATTGGAAAAGGTTAACAACTTTCCAAAATATAAACATGAAGGAAAAAAAACATAATTTATTCTGGTTTTACTATCATTGTCAGTATCCCCCATCAAAATAAGTATAACACGGAGAAAAGGATATCAAAAGAAGAAATAGCAAACAAAACTAAGATTAGTAAAAAAAAAATTAGATTATGTCTAATTTATTTTTCTAAACAAAAATGATAATTTACCTGTTAAACAAATTATGTTTGGGATTATCAATGTTTCTCTCAGCAGCATGACCTACAACTAGAAAACTGACATGCTGGAGGTTATATATTGGGTATATATATAATCAGAAAATAGATAGAAAACAGTATCTATTGGGTAATAATCAATGCTCTCAAGGGTATCTTATTGATGTTTAAATGTTTTCTTTTAAAAAATAGGATAATACACACAGGTCTACTCAATAGTGACAGTTTCCACCTAGGTCCTTGAATAGGATAGGCACCTGAGACTGGCAGCTAGGTGTTTCCACCAAAACACTGACTGTAGTACTCAGGATGGCTATAAGGCATTAAAGGAGGGACAAGGAGTTGGAAGAAGTCACTAGGCATGTCTTTGTTTTCTGTTGTTTGTTGTACAAAGAACAGGTTTGATGGTATTCTGGTGGCACATCGATAGCCTAGGTTCATCTGGCCCTGAAAGTCTGGTGTCAGGGCCAGAGGAAACTTGGGCTAGGTGGCTCACTGACCTTGTTGTTGTCATTCTGTACTTCATGGTGACAGTCAATTCTTTCTCCTGATCTGCTCAAGATATTCAACCCAAACCATTGGTCAAAGTTGGAAACACTGTCCAAGGTCATTAGTATGATTACTCAAGGTGTCTGTAAATAATTATATAACAGGTATTTGTTTTACTGAATCTCACTTCTTCCTTCTTCAGTGTTATATTGCTGATATGTATTCCACACCACATTACAGTACCCAAAGGTTGGCCTGGCAATGGAGGCATATAAGCATTAGCCTTTAGTTTCCTAGTGCATTTGGCCCTAAATAACTTTAATTGTCAATGGTCCATAAAACAATTGCTTTAGGTTGCATCTCGGCATCCCTAAAAGTCTGTTTCTTTGGCTGAAGTGTACAGAATAGATGGTCCACTTGAATTCCTTGAGCACCTACTTAGCTGGTTGTTTTTTTCATTTTCCCAAGTGATGCAAGTACCTTGATCCTTTCATCTGGTCCCAACATTATTTTGTCACTCGGATCATAGTATGACACATTAAACTTTATCTGCCTATCCGGTATGTCCACTTGTTGAGTGTACGTGTCTATAGCCTTTTGGTACTACTGTACAGCGCCTGCACTCCTTTGGTGGTAATGGAGACACAGGCATCATCCCAGGGATCTCTGATAAATTTCATTTGTAATTAAACAAAAATGAACCAGACATGTTTTTCCCTGTGATGGATGATTTGGAATCCTTACACCCAGCCTCTGGATCCACTGCTGAAATTTGTGAACGTTGTCTTTGCTTTAAATAAAGATCTGAATCAAATTTAACTTTGATATTTTTCCTCTCTAGACTCTAATAAGAAATACAAATGTACCAGGTAATCTAAAGGGATTTGGAGTACATGTGATTTAAAGTGTTTCAATTTTCTTTACAGGACTTCCTATAATAGTCATGCTTAAAACTATATTACATGTAAGCAAATACAAAACGTAAAGAATTATCACTGATATACAAGTTTAAAATATGATTATAGTTTAGAATTACATATCTGTTTCAGACAATTGAAAAAACAGCTAAAAAGTCCACAGAAAAGAACAGCCAAGATATTGCAGGATCGTGAACCTCGTGACCCCCTGAAGGTCGGAATAATTGGCTGTGGCCGCCTTGGGAGTCAGCTTGCACACTGCCTACTTACTTATGGCGATATGAACCCTAAAGACTTAAAGATATCAACAAGGAGACCAGAAACTTTAGGTACCTGAAATACGTTTTGATTCTTCTCATAATTTTTTTTAAAATTCAAAAACAAGGAAGTGTCAGCAATAGACATTATACCAGAATATACTCTGAAATGTTTTATTACCTAGGAAAGACTGAAAATAAATTCTTGAATGAACAGGACCCTCAATCAGTATAAAAATGTGTGTATTAAGATGCTGGTTATCTTTGCTGAAAATTACAAATACTCTGAATCATTTAGTTGTAATAAGTTCAGTAGTTTAAGTGCTTTAATATTATGATAAAAAATTGAAATTTGAAATTTTGATATTTTAATTTTTTAGACTTGTCAATGAAAATTTGACATTTGAATTTCTCTTTGAATTCAACAGAAATATTGAGAAAGTTATCATTTGTTTTCTTCAACAGAATATTTAAGAAACAAAGGAGTAGACTGCACCCATGACAACATCAAGTTGGCATCAACTTCCCACTTGATATTTTTATGTGTGCTCCCGTCACATGTACAGACAGTCGCTGAGGAAATTAGTGATCATTTGCCGCGGGCGTCCATAGTGTACTCATTTGTCAGTACCTACACACCCAAGAGACTGAAACAGCTGCTGGGAACCAGCAATGTGATAAAACCGGAGTATAGCTGGTCAGAGGAAAGTGAGAGAAACAGTTGGAACTGTAACATAAATGTAAATTCAGCCCTTGAGGATCCAGAGATAGTAGAAAAGACGTGTCCCATTGGATACAAAAAATCAGGTGAGATTTAGTCTAATTTTGATTCATTATTGAAGGACCCTCGTACAAAAACTGTAACCTAGTGTTGGAAACTGTTTTTACCAGCCTAACTATAGCTTTGATAAATAGTTTCTGAAAAGATAGCCATACTTTCCGGAATTTTTATGAAAATTAAACAAAATGTTATCAACAGCAGTGTTCTGAGTGTAAAAAAATTTGGCGGGGCTACACTGGGACTCTTACACTAGACTTCAGATTGTTATGCTATCGCTCTAACCAATTGAGCTTCCTGGTCAACGAAAGTGTACGGGTGCAACTGTGCTACAGTTATATCCAAAAGGAGGTTAAGGGGAGGTCACTGTATGTAGGGAAAAACAGAGTGTGATGGGACAGAGATCATTTAATTAAGCTAACTTAAACAAAAATTCTACAAAATGACAGCTGTATAAAAGTATTTATTTTTTTATGATTTACTTAATATTTAGTGCTTAATGTGGGACCCACTGACTTTTAATTTAGTCTAGAAAGGTAACGATATGCATTGAGTGGCATTGCTTATGTGGCATACTATATTCACTGTAATTAGCATCAAGGGTGCTGATGGCTGAAATGGGGGGGTTCTTATTAGGATGATAAAATGTAAATTATGATAAAAAAAAGCTGTGCAACTTCAACCATTATTACAAAAGGACATTATGCACATACAAGTGGGGCTGGATAATTTGAAATCAAATATTGCATCCACTTCACAGGAGGTTCAGTTATAGTCACCAGACATACAATTCTTATAGGGGGAAAGGTCTTTATAATTTTAGTTTCCTCCACCCCACCCCCCAAAAAAGGGGGGAGGGGCACCTATAGGGGGAGAGGAACTTATTTCAGCAAATATGATTTTGCTGTCTGTTTCAGAATGCTTTGTGATGACTCAGGAGAAACTGGCTGAGATAATGATTTTTGCGTTCATCAACATGGCAACCACTCTCCGTGTAAATAAGGAGGATGCCCTCAGTATCCTCCACATCGTCATGTTTGAGGACACGCCAGAGGACCATCTACGTGAGGAGGACTTCATCAGGAACTCGCGTGACCAAACAGGGTATGGAGTGAGAAAATAAGGAATATATTACTCCCTGAACCATAAAAGATTTTTTATGTTTTATTCCATTGAATGTAGATACCTTCATTTTTACACATCATCAAATGTTGGTTGTTTAAATTGCCCTTTGTCCATGGTCTTTAGTTCTTCCATTGTCTGCCCTGAAACAACTCTTGTTATCACTAAATCTCAAGAAGACTGATCAATAAATGGTTGAAGTCTTGAAAACTGTTCATGAGTTGAATTTTATGAATACTGGTATGTATTCGAAAATTCAACACAAATTCTTAAAGTTATGAAATAATAACAGTTAATAGGCATTCATGAATTTGAAAATCATGAACTTTCATGAATGTTGAATTTATTAACCTTCCCAAATTATTACAATTAGTTAGTGTAAAGGACATTTGATATCCCCTTATTGCTATGTCAGTCTATTGTTGGTGTTTCAGCCATGTAACATGCTGTGTTATGTTTTTACAGAATGTTTCCGAGGTTCCAGCTAACCCAGCTGACAGAGGTAACGACATCTGTGCTCAAAAGAATCTCGACATGTCAACCACTCAGGGCAGCATTTTTGAAAAAATATCTTGGACTTTTTGATAATTATGTGCAACAAAAAGCTTACGAAATGTTGAATGGAAATATGTGATACAAGCTGAAAATATTCAGACTGAGACATTGCAGCATCAATACCTGTGATACCTAAATGTGCTATGTTGTAAAAAAAAATATCTACATTAATGTGATTAAATTGTTATTTTTCAATTCAAACTTTTGTAATTTTTTCAAAGTTGAGTCACATCTAATTAAAAAAGTATAAGTATAGTCTACCTTAGTAACAAGCTTAAGATGCTTCAGACATTTTATCCTGACTGAAACTTGATTGATTCTGATGCAAGTCCATCCTCGAGTCTCCAGGGGTTACGCTCACTTATGCTCTCTGCACCCCTGGAATATGTAATAGCAAAATTGAAGACACACAAATTATAGTTAATTGATTGGTCTTGAGTAAAAAAAAAAACTGACTAATCACGAGACTGGTCCTTTGGCGATTACAGAGGAGCGACACACACAGACTGTCAATTTTTACTGTTACTCGGCCAAGGATGCAGAGAGCGTAAGTGAGGGTAACCCCCGGAGTATCCAGGATGATGTAAATCTACTCTATTTTGAAACATTTATCACTTCTCTGAATTGTCCTTTCACATGACATTCTCATTTCAAACTTTTTTCCTTTCTGAGATAAGTCTACTCTCATTATAAACTTTAGGTGCTAATGATGTGAGAAGTACTCTCATTTCAAAATTATGTAATTTCTAATGTTAAATCTATATTCATTACAAACTTTTGTGCTTCTGGAGTAAGTCTAATCCTTTTAAAAACTTGATTTGCTTTTTGAGATAAGTCTTCTCTCATCAAAGATATAGCTAAAAAGTAATGAAGTTTTACTGAATATTGTGCTTTTTTATCATATAACCATTCTTTTGAATGAATCAATGAAAGTATTTTATCTGTACAAACAATCGACACTCCAAACAGATTTTAATTTTAAATACAGATTATGAAAACTTAAAGAAACAACCGCTAAATAAAGTTTATTTAGTATTTCTACTCATAACTTCACTGTAATGGCCACATAAACACTGGATACATTGTAATAAAGTTCCTCAGGGTAATCGCACTTCACGTGACCCAAAGATAACAGAAAGGGCAGGTTTAATAAAGATACCAAGTGATGAAAAGGTTGGGTTATTCTTATTTATTTATTTTCAAATTACTGATAACTACTTTTTCAACAGTTTTGTATAGGACTTACTTCCCTTGAACCAATACAAAATTGTTGGGACAATTTCACAAAGATTAACAGAGCACAATAAGTTGTCAATGTATTTGCTATGAATCAATTACAGTTTTTTACTCTTAAAATATTTCAGAATATACTAGGGAAGGATCGTCTCTACTACATCAGTTTCTCATGCCTCCATAATAGGTGCATTCTAACACATGGACATGAGACCTTGTTACAGCTATATATATTTGGACCTAAATTAAGGTATTCACAGCCAACTAACACAACATATTTTGGCACGAGGCTGACGTCAACCTCATGAACATACAAGTGGCTCTGTGATTTATCCATCTTTCCAACGGTACTAAGCATTTTTTTCGTATAACAACTAGAAATGTAGTTTTTGATGCAAGAAAGATAGGTTTGGTCGTTTATATAAGCATGATTGGGGTGGCATTTTCACCGAAAGTCAATCTAAACCCCTAAAATGTCATCCTGGCAAAATACTAGCCGCTTCCTACCAACTCGGCTAGGGAGACTTTCTCTTTAGCTCATTCGGTAGAGCGCTAGACTAGCAAACCAGGAGGTCATGCGTTCGACTCCTAGCGGAGACTTTAAAAAAATAAAGGCTGTTGCTTACATTTTAATTAAAGCAACATGGCAGACACCTAGAAGATTTGTTTTTCTTGCCAGGTGAAATGTAGTGAGATATTTTTATATAATTTCTTTGTAGCAATGAATGTGCTTGGCAAAATATTTAAAACTGTACTGAATAAATGTTGAAAAGACGCAAATACATGGGGTAAGTATACGATTTTATGAAGAAGAAAAAAAGCACCAATCAAAACTTGCATTTTGTTTTTTGTGCTTTGATAATTTTGATAGCTACACATGTATGTAACTCAATAATCTTTGGCTGATTTTCCAACGAATGAAAGCTTATCCGCTCGATTGTAGTGATCGAGGCAGGGTGGTGTTTCCACGGACTAGTCGTTGGTGTCCTATTGGAATAAATATTTATTAATCACACCATCGTTTTTTTTCCCTTTTTTTTTTTAATTAATTTTTAAAGTCTATTTGAATACCATGCAGAATCCTGTCAGAAAAAAACATGATAGATATGTAAATATTTTAAACTGTTTTAGGAATTAAATAAGGGATAAAACTAATTATACATTCATGCATTGAAAAGTGTATACAGTGTTTTGTCCTTGTCAGATATTTCTAGAAAATAGTTTTAAGCCATAAAAGAAATTCTGGGGGAGTTACTTCCCTTCCACCAGTGTTGCGGTCATCTTTAGATCCCTGTGTACCTAGGTTTGCACAAAGACGTATACGTCTCTGGTTTGCACTAGATTTTTTTTTGTGTTTGACTTTTTATTTTTCTCTCCTGATGTACATTTTGGACAACTTTTAAACAATGTCATACGAACATCTAGACTATGTTACATGTTTGGTTGGAACCTGCCTTCAACAGGTGCACACCTTTTGTTCAGACAATGGGCTACTGGAGGTGGGGTTATGTCATGCATGCATTACAAACACTTCTTTTTCAAAAGTTTGATTAGATGACATGACCATCGAAAACGTAGACAGGGAAATATGCATTGGTATTGTATCTCTATTTCCTGAGCATTAGTATTACGTGCAAGCATAACAAACATCACATCATATACAAGTATAACAGGCATTGGGCACACTGGCATAGCCATTTACCTGTAGCCGTTAGGCCTACATAACTGTGTTTTATTCCTCAAGCCAAAAGACTAACGGCGGTGTCTTGTATTACAACTACATCTCAGAATATTTATTGTTCGGATCTTAGATACAAAGGAATTGGGCAACAGGCAAAGCCTATGAGCGCCCTGTCCTCACAGTTATAAACAGTTTACACACGTCATATTGAATTGAAGTAATGATAAAACATGTATATTATTATGTACATGAATATTGATATGTGCACGTCATTATTATTTTTTTGATAATTGTTGTACAAAAACTAGATTTTACAACAAATGGCAATTAAAATGATGCTGGTGGACAGAGCACATAGTACAATTATGTACTGGTATCATTCCACACAGCAAAGTCATGTGGAAAAGATAAACAAGTAAGTATAATCTAGTAAAAGCGTCTAGTATCTTAAATGACTACAACTTAACTACACATTGCATTACAACGAGTACTTTAAATCAAATTCGAAGAGAGCTTCATCAGGTGTTCCGGAAGGGGAATCGTCTGCTTCCTCGTCTCAAAACGGAAACCGAGGTAGTCGAAACGAAGCAAAAATGCACAATTATGAGCACAATCAATGAAACTTCGACCAACATGTTACACAAGGAAATAAGACATTTCTCATAGAGATCGAATTCGACATGTAAATACTGTAGCATGGGGAAAAGGGGTAATTACTTTGAAAAAAGGGAAAGTTCATGATGGTAAAACTGGAATTGCCCCGGTTACGGTACAGTTAGGGGTAAAGCAGCCCATGTTGGTCTGTCCGGCTGATGCATATGACTTTTTAGCGTCCTTTATTTCAAGTTCAGGGGGTATAAACGATTGATGTGGTCAGTAATTTCTTTAGTTTACATACACAATATTGTCGATATATCAGACAGTAAAATTGAAGGACTTGGCAAGGATTTTGTTATCAGTCCTGATAAGAGGTTTTTAATAAATTCAGCCTCATATTTAAACAAGTCTGCCAAAAGAGGGACACGGTGTCTTTTATAATCATGTATATTAATCGCCGTTACCCTTCTTTGAAAATAATGTTCTCATAATAAGCGAGGGCGTTCTGTCAGTTTTGTATTGGGGTATGGCAAAGAGTGGAAAACCCAAAAGATCTGATAGAAGAAACGTTTCTGAGGAGAGAATGCTTAAGGTTGTTCAAAACATTTGTTTGACAATGGCTCGGTTGAGCAAGCGATAAAACGTTGGTTATAAGGAATCGGTTGAAGTTTCGGAATCAAATACAAACGAGGCAGGTACATATCCTTATCATTAATTGGTATTCGGAAAGATTGTTATAAGAGAAGCATGATAAGCTAGAATTTTGTTGTTCGAAAAATTGGAAAATGTATCCTTATCAATTGGTATAAATCACATCGAAAATAAAATAAAATAGATCTTTAGGATGACAAATTCGTTATCTCCGTTGGTAAGAAGGAGATACGGGTTTCTTGTCTCCCGGTGATGTTTTGATATTTTGCCGAGCCGAAGACTTTCTTTGGTCAATTGCCAGTTTTTGTGTTGCCATACCTCTGCACGGACGGTTAATAAAAATTTCTGCATCTACCGTCTTTTGTACATGACCTTGGGAAGGTAACTCATGGAAATGCTGCTAGATCTGGGCTGGCATCAAGTTCGCGTTGTATACTGCGAAAGAGCTTTGACTAACTCCACCGGTGAAACAAGCTTACTTAAGGGAATCCAAAAGCATCCAACTCACAATTGTGTTTACTGGATGTAAACACCAAAACGGTAGACTGTCTGGATGTTCTGACCGACTTGATAGACATAAACATTGACGCTTCCCTGGGGTTGAAGGCTGTTGAATTCAGGGTACCAAAAGTGAAGCCGCCGATTGATGAGGTCAGGAACAGCTCTTCACCGGTACGTTTGACGAGTCTGTCCAGAAACGACAACCCGAAAGACAGTTGCAATGATTCAAACAGAAAAAAAATCTACACTGTTTTCTTTTGATTATTCTGACTTTGTCTAGTTTTCTACATTGGCAAAATCTTTCGAATTTCTGTTATGGTGGTCAACCGTAAGTCTGGAACGTGAACCCTACAATACGCTCACTGCTACACAGTGTGATTTCTCTAAAACAAAATCAATTTGATGGATTCAGCTAATGTGTTTTGAATAAATTATTAGTTAAAAGATATTTATTATTGAAAAATTAATTATGTATAAGCAATTGATTCCAACTGGGTTTTTTTTATAAAAAAATGACCACTTTATATATAAAATTTCTATAAAATTAAATTTTGAATTAAAAACAAAATGGCGAAACAAAAAAGGAACTTAATTGTGACCAAAGCTGTTATCTAAGCTGTTAGGTCGGGGGTACTTTCGAACGATATTTATTGTTGAAATCAATTACTTATAACAATAATTTCACAATTAAAATAAATATAAAAATTCGATCACTGCCTTTCATATTTTATTTTTTTAAATGTAGAATAAATGAAAATTGAAAAAGAAACTTTCGGGGTGACAAATATTTGCATCGATAAATTGCCGAATTACATAATGTCGAAATTCTAAAGAATAGATGGTGATAGTAAAATCTTGATGTTTGACCTATATAAGGTTGACTAACTGAAGCTGGCAGCGAATTACATGTAACACGTATACTTTACTGCCTTTCCTTTTTTATATTTTATTTGTATATGTGATTTGTTTATTCATACGTTTGTAGTTTAATAATGTGCATTATTAAAACATAAACACAAATGTCAGCATGACTGTTGGGTGAGTGCCTTTAAGGTAATGCGTGTGTTTAACTAACTAGCGAATATTTATTCCAGAAAAAAAAGTTTATTTTCATTGCAATTCAAAATTCACGACGGTAACGATTTCCGCTGTGAATTTTCCCAAGGTATTGTCTACTTTAAAAACTGTCCCAATTTTCACCCCCTTGCTAAAGCAAAAGCACTCCTATTTTTCATTTTGACGTCTGAACACTTACTGTAAATAAACCGCATATAAAAAGGAAGAATACCGTTCCCGTCCTGTCCGTGATGTTGCTAGGTAATGAACAAATATTATGCGCGACCCCCAGAGATGTCGTATGTAGCCCTATATGGTTCGCCGGTCAGTTTCTCTCACCACAAGAGCGAGGTTCATTAAAAACTACACGTTAAGCCGCACAGTCAATATTGACCCAATCTACAATTGCATAATGCCTTTCCAACCTTTAATTCTACACTTAATGTTTGTTTGAATGCTTTTGAATAACACTTCATACAGTTGTTGAATGAGAATGTGTAAATCGAACGACAATATTAGAGATCGAACGGGTCTGATCGAAGGAGCTGACTGACCATAGGCCGGAGAAGGCAAATGCAATAAAGCGTCTCTATTCAAGCGACCACGACTTGACCATGGTCTTGTGGAAGAGAAAATAAACATACGAACATCATGGTAGCTTTGTCAGAATACATCTCGTGGAAAGTTTTTTCCCTGATGGTCTAGACAAATTAACTACTGGTGCAATAAAACGCTGATCTTCCAACATATTCTAACAAAGTTTTATTAAAACCCAAATTTTTAATAATGGTCATGCGTCCTATAAGTATCCTACCATAGCCGAGAGAAGTCATATATGCATTTACGCGCCTTATCCAATGTTTTACTATTGTCTAGGCAAGCCATTTGTTACTGTCATGAGATGATTTTAATTGTAAGAAAATGTCTATTTCGGTCTAGGAAATGCAGTCAACTGTAAAACAAAATCAACTGTACTGTACCAACGCCTATAAACCTTATCCAGTATTATTTATTGAAGCGCGAGGACCAGCCTCAGTGCATAGCATGTCACGAACCATTTACAGTAAAACAATTGATTACAATGACGTTCAGCCAACATCAGCATTTTTTTCATAATAATTTTATGAATTCTTAGTTTCTTGTCAAAATAGGATATATTTCTACAAATCTAAAGTACCAACAACTGCTGATCTGTTCAAAATATATACTAACCATAGCTAGCTTTACTTTTCACATTGATGTTTTTTCTTTTTCTTCTCCGTTTGTAATAATAACTTTGTTTGATGTTATGTCCTTTAAAAAGTTGTATTGGCCTCAATGGCATTGGTTGTGTTGATGGGATGTTAGAAATGTAATTATGATAATAAAAACCCGCTCAAATCCTAAAGTTATCGCGCTGTTTAATACGGCAAATGTCGCCTGTTCAGGGTCGAAGGGTAAGGAGACCCATCATACTAAAATACTAGTGAGCAGTCTCACAAAGAGAAATTAAAAATATCAATCAATCAATCAATCAAAATTTATTTTAGTATCACGCATCTTTTACAGAATAACATATTACAGTTCAGATAATAACATTTAAAACGTTAGAGTACGTTAAAATGTGACGCCCAGTCGAACTCTGCTTATGAGACACTATCAGAATAAATCGTTACATTATGTACATCATACATCAACATTCCATAGATAAGACAATCATACTTCACAATAAACCAAATGAGATAAAATTCGATATAAGTTATAATACTCTATGTTCAATAAAATAATTCTATTTCTAACTTGTCTTAAATTATCATTGCACATCGTTATCAGTTAAAAGTGGATGTCTGTGTTTTACCTTAAGATAAGTATTAACTTCACAATAGCTTAAATGCAATTAAAAATGATAGTTCATAGTAAGTTTTAACTTTTATGTGTCACCATGACATGTCAGCAATCATTGTTTTATTATTATAGAAGGATCTATAACAATTTAACAATAGAACAATTTATATTCCTCTTAAAAAATCGGATTTTGTCCATCAAATGGAAGAATTATGGAGACTAAAAGCAGAATAACGTTTTAACTGTATAACAATTAACATTTTGATTTTGTCACAGGCAATGTAACTGTAATATAAACACAGGCAATGTAACAGTAATATAAACACAGGCAATGTAACTGTAATATAAACACAGGCAATGTAACTGTAATATAAACACAGGCAATGTAACTGTAATATAATTCAGTCAAACCTACACAATCGTCATTGAAGGATGATTGCCAAATTCGAAGGTCATGGGAAGAAAAATGTAACCGTGAAAAAACGCCTCTTTCCAAGAGATCACATCATTCTATAGCAAAGCAGGTTTCCGTTTAATTTGATTCTCTTTACCATCACTAACTACACGCTCCCTGTGTAGGGTCTAACCAACAGTGCGACGTTTATATATTAAATGCTGTTTAATGAAATAACAATTTCGAATTAATTGAAGGTTGATATCGCCAATTTCTGTAAGTGATATCAACAATGGGAGTGGTTTTATTTTCTACCCCAAGCAAGAGAATGCAGATGAGAATACTCTCACGTTCTCTACTAGTGTTTTATCGACTCAAACCATCATGTAGTGGTATAGATCTGTAATCATGGTCAATGTCTGACCATAGTAAAATGTCTCCAAAGGTGTTTCAGTTTCTTCAAAGTAAAATACGATGTGATATCGTATCAAATATATAAATGACGTCACATAAGCGTCATCACTAAAGTACATAAGCTATTCTACGCCTAAAAATGCACGTGTCACCATTAACGCTATTCTAGTGAATCGATTGAGCCATTGAGCGGAGATTCTGGATCGGACAAGAACAGACAACTGTGTATTGTTCAAGTTAAAAAATACTATTTTTGTTCATAACTAGAGTTAATACCGTCAACAAACGTGGTGCCGTTTCTTTGGGAAACATTAACTGTTACAATTAGATGCCTCTGGATTTTTTTTCTTTGATGTTCAACATGATGTGCAAAAGTACACATGACCTAGACAAATGTTGTATCCTAAATTTACACTACTCCTTTTTTAATATTGACTGTCATTATAGTGTTTCACTAGGTCAATGTTTAAATATGCAACTAATTTTTTCTCTCACTTGCTACTCTGTGTAAACGATCGGTCCAGTCTTTTAATCTTTCCGCGTCTTAAAGAATACAAAGTTGATTTTTTTGAGGTTCGCATTGACATTTGAACATTGCTGAGTAGGTGTGCTACTTTAGTGTTTACTGAAATAAGTGTTACAGTGTTCCGGGTACAAAACACATATCTAACAAGTCAATTCAAAGTGCACACATACTTCTAAACGTCGCCATGCAATGGTGATTGACTGTTTTACATAAGAGATATTTTAAAAACGAATTGAAAACATAATTGGCACATATAAAGGTAACTTATCTGGTCGGTTATTTTTAGTTAGGAAAGGTGGCGGCATCGGAGTAATGAATCAAGGTTGACCTACATTTTTGTGAACCACATTTCAAGGTAGACTATCAACAAGTGTTAACACGGTTCTGATCAACGCCAAATCATCCAGTCAACTTTTCCTCTGACGTTACTTTTTAAGGATGCTTTAGTAGAATTTTATCAAAATAAATAAGATATTTAGAAGGAAATAGATAATTATGTGAAACGATATTTTTATATATTTATGAAACCTGTTGTCGGCATCGACATTTATTTACTTGGTGCAGAAGTACATTATGGGCAAAATATTATTTTATGTCATTAATACTCTTTGAATTTAAAAGGTATATACGAGAATGAATAAATCGCAATAAATGAGCAAAGCTGTTCGATGAACCACGATCACCACCACCAACAACACAACGTCAATATCAACATCAACATCAGCAGTATGTATCAACAGCCGAACCAATAACTAACAAACAAAACATTATGATTCAGTATTATTTTACATCAACCTAGATATAAACTAGCGTGTATGGATTGGATAAGTGGAGGCTGTATATGATCTGTCAACCATGTCCGTACTTGTCTCCGGACATTTGATGTCCAGCGCTAAGACAAGGGTCACCGGTACAGTGCCAAAGCCGTACATTAGCATATTGACACAGGCGGCTGAACAGTGGAAGGTGACAGACTGGCTGGCGACGAGGTTCCATCTTAAGTCAACATCTGACCACTGTGTCCAGTATTGACCCATGCCAGGACTCTCTCGTCTTTGTGTTGTGTGACGTAAAATGAAAACCTACACCAAATCTAGGCTCATTAATAATGTAGAAATAAGTTTCTGACCTCTTTACGTCGTGTCAATATTATTGCGAGACAGAACTTTACCCTATTACACCTCGAAAGTAGTCCTCAAAACACAATGACACTTAGCTTTGAAGATCGCTTATGACTTACACGAATTAGGTGTCTGATTTACACAGCGAAACATGATCGTTAAAATAACCTACAAATCCCCTCTGACACTTATAGACACGACCATGTCCCCGCAAGTTAAAGACCGGTGTCTTTTGACTAAAACATACACAATCATCTCATTGATGTGTCTTGACCATGTTTCCATAAGCTCAGTACACTATTCTCCAGATAATCCGCAAATTATAAGTCTTTTTTCGATACAGAACTAGTAAAAAGGAGAGCAAACCCTTTTAATCATAACGAAAAAAAAATCCGACTTACATCTTCTCTCTAAATATCCGGATAGGATGTTGTCTTTTCGGGTTTGTAATTTTTCGGGAAAAAAACTTCTTTTATTTTTTTGAGGTCTGAATTTAAATTGTCCACAGAGATCTTTTTTTGAAGAAATGCTTGCAACGTATTTTCCTATGTTTTCCACTTTGAAATTTAATAAAATGTTTCGAATTGATACCTTGATATTGCTAGCTGTTTTGAACCTTGATATCTGGCCTAATCTGCTGTTTTTGCTTGCCTGCGTTTCTTGACATTACTTGAACTATACTCCTCAACTAATTTTTCCAGACTTTAGGCAATCAAAGAACGCCTTTTGTGGTTATAAAATGAGACGTGATGAACTCGAGGAAGGTTAAAATATTACCTCTCTCCAGGAGTTGAACTCACTGGTTTAACGTCCCTACTCATACTCTAAGTAGAGTTCCATGTACTTTTGCAAATTAGTTGAGTTCAGTTCATTGTTATCCATTAGAGATTAAATTCTATTTATGTATAAACGACATATCTAATTATTCATAACGGAATTTTACGAGAAAGTTGTCTAGGGTTTTGAACTTACCCAAAATATTTTGAATTCCAGTATTTCGTTTGGATACTTTAGAATCGGAACTAGTCACAATACACACATGGTTTTAACACTTTCGTGGTCTTTCATGCCGGTTTGGTATCTCGTTTCCTCGTTGTATTTGTTTTATCATCAGTGTTTTGATGAGATTTACAATTCATGTTTGTATTTATTTTTTCTAAGCCGTTTAGTCTTTATGATTTTGAATTTTAAGAGTAATAAAAATATTATATAAACAATGAATCGTTCACAATTGTAGCAACAGTTTTTCACATGTATTTTATATAATCAAACACCGTGTATATTATATTTTAGCTATATTTTTATAGTCATACACATTGTATATAATATTTATTGTATACAATCATATTATGTGAATAATGCATCTATTGTATATATATATATTTATATATATATAGTGTATAACATATTATTCATATAAAAATACACAGTATATATTATATTAATTGTATCAAATCGTACAGTGTATATCATATTTACTATATATAAGAATACACAGTGTATATTATACTATATTTCTTTTCGTACACACCATGGGGTTTTTTAAACTTTGTTTTATTCACAAAACATATGTAATACATTATACAAACATGATTGAATATAAATGAATTGGAGACAGAAACAAGTGGTAATACACTTATATACATCTGTTACCTTTCATCGAACATTGACAACTGTAGCTTAGGGATAGTGACGTGAATAGGGATAAATTACAGGGGAAGTTAGAAGAGAGTTGGGGAAATGCAGTGTAAAATATGATACATGTACATAATATGTTTTATTCAGAAAGTCAGTACATTGTATGTCATATATTTTGTACATAGTCATACCCAGTTTAAATTATATTTATTGTACATAACTTTACATAGTGTATGATAAAAAATAATATGATCATACACAGTGTATGGTAATATTTGTTAGTATATAATTATACAGAGTGTACGTAATATTTATTGTAAATAATCATACAGTGTATCTTATGTATCTATATTGTATATTTATTATCTCATACAGTGCACAATAAATATCGTATAAATGAATAAATACTTAATTCAAAACAGATTGAGATGTATTTTCAGCCAATAAAGGTCAATATCTAGTACTATTGAATGATAAAGCTTAATGCTAGTTCAAATTAGCAATTTGATCATGTAGGATGTGTTTAATGATATGTTTATTCTTGATCGGGGCTTTGTTGAATAGAACTATATACATGATGTGTGTATATGATGTGTACATACAGTGGTTGAACATACAAAAGTATTCATGCTTTATCAAATATTGCCATATTTGAGGATAAATTTGCTTGTCCAATTAATGCACGAATTAACTACTCCCTCCTCGTCAAATTCAAATATATACACAGCAGTAGTAACTGCTGGATTTACTGCCTAATTCGGCCTGTCGTATTGACATTACCCTGATCAGATACAAACATTCAAATCATGCAATAGCTGAACAATCTTCATCAAACACCATATACTATACATATTTATAGCATGTTCCAAAATTCCAAAGATGAAATTTAATGAAAGGGTAACACGGGAGTTTCAAGATTCCACCAAATTCCAACATACTTGTGATATTCATTTCATTCATTCATTCGTTTGTTCGTTTATTCATTCATTCATTAATTTATTCATTCATTCATTAATTTATTCATTCATTCATTAATTTATTCATTCATTCATTAATTTATTCATTCATTCATAATTTTATTCATTCATTCATAATTCATTCGTCCGTTCGTTGTTCATTCATTCATTTTTGTTTAACAATCTTTTATCCGTTAAACCTATGTATTTATCAATTCATTGGTTAAATCTATTTTATTCAAAGAAATATGTGTAATTCTTTTACAAATACATTGATCTGACCATTGATCTTACCACCAGTCTGCGGGTTTTTCGGGTACTCCGGTGTTCCTCCACCACCAAAACATGGCTCGTCTTTAAATAGCCATAGCTGTATATAGGACATAAAGCACAAAAATAAGACACCGAAAATTCCAATAGGTTTGATATATAATTCCTACATTTCTAGTTAAGTTCTAAACTCCTAATGAGTAAATTTATTAACTGTCTCTAAAAATGCACAGGTATATCACACAAATTTATATCTGTATAATATACATATGTGTGTATATATCATTCAGATACGTAAATAACTTTACAGACCCTGTCTTTACCGACTCATTACCGCATCCAACCTATTTGTTTTGTTCAGCAATACAGTGAAACCTGACTTAACGGACGTATGTTTATGAAGATAAGTTTTATCCCACATGATATTATAACCCCAAAAAAGTCCGAGTTTTCTGTCTTTGGTACTAAACTGACAGACACAATGTAATATTCGGGCAAACGATTCAGTCTTTCTTGATGTCGATAAGTAGGTTTGCATAAAATATTGTGTTTTCTAATTGGATGTCTGTTTTTTTTATCTCTCGATTATTCAGTTCGAAAACAGCTAATCTGATATCGCTTAGCCATCACACCATTGCGGCATCTTAAAAGCAAAGTCATCTTAACATACACATACCCGAACCTACTAATGATAAAACAAATTTATTCCTTACTCCAGGGATGTTTACCAAATATGGAAAGGTGTTATATTCCAGTGTTTACTTACAGTACTTGGACTTGAGGAAGGCTGATCCTATTAGCTATGTAGGCGTTGTAAAGACCACGCCCACTTCACACTGACCCAAAGCTGTCAATCAAAGGCTCACAAAGAAATTGCTCAATGTAGGACATAAAACTACAATGATTGACAAACACATATTTGAATGCATAAACAAATGCTTTTAAGATTTATTTCTACCAACAGATGTTGCAGAGATTTTTTACTGGAAAGGTGTGATCAATATTTGCTACGTAATTATCCTTTTTGTTACTATATTAATCTATATAAAAACAAATCCACCCTGTCAAATGTTCAGGGGAAAAAAGGAGATATCAACTGAAAAAAAAGCGAAATCCGTTATCGAAAATTATATGTAGAGTAGAATGAAAATTTTCTTACGTAGAAAAAGAACTTGACACTCTCTTTGATGTATTCCTCATATAAGCGGGTATGCTTATCCATACGCCGATAACAGGGTCTAGCTGAGATATCTTAACAAGCTTATATTTTTGCCCACTTGTGAAAATTGAGTGTTTGATGTACATTTGATGTCAATCATTATTTCTTTTAATGTGAAAATGAATCACGACTTTAAAATATATTCTCAATTTTAATTAATCAAAAAATAATGTTTAAAATATCTTGGAAAGACTTGAAAAACGATTGAATATATAGCTATACAATTATATTATAACCTATCATTTGTAGGAATTTGAATTTATTTGTGCTATTGTATACCTGTGCTTCACAATGTATACCAATACATTGTGGAATATGTACTTTATATACAAATACATTATATATTCCATTGAATAATGCTATTATTATGAATAGCATTATACATCTTTGTGTTCTTAGCCAGGTGTGATAAGTTTTATTTATTCAGCTTGTTTCATCTAAATCAATCTACTGATTTTTGTTTATTTCTTGTATGTTTTTGAAAGTTGTATTAATGTTTTCAGAAATTGTAATATCAATGTGTTGTGATACTATTTTAGGGATCGATATATTAACGCGTTGTGTTATTGTTTTAACGAATTGTAATACCAATGTGTTGCGTTAGTGTTTTCGGGAATTGGAATATTAATGTGTTGTGTTACATTCTTATACTTGCGCATTTACTGCTTGATATAGTCCTTGGCGACAAATGTGTCTCTATGTTCATACCAATAGGGGAAAACTCTGGAAAATACCCGTTGTTTAAAGATAAATACAAATGTATCACTGTAAAAGGACCAATCCGCTTAACAACTTTTAAGAGTCATGCAATTATGACAATTTTTATCTTCTGATAAATCAGCCCTCGTTTCCTTTTTCTGATTTGCAAGTGTGATGAGATACGTGGCATAGCATTTGAGGTTTTTATATGAACTCCTCTCTAATTACGACGCCTATTAACGTTTTCAGTTTAGCTTTAGTTCTAGATAAGAAATCTTATTTGTTCAATATCGTTTTCTCAAAATATGAAGTGATATCATTCACAATATATAAGTACATTTATCTATATTATCTAATTTTATTCATTGAATGATCTTCTTCATGATACGCTAATTAAAATGTAATGTACATATATGATATTATTTATTACATTGGTTAGTTTGTTAATTATTTAGTTTTAAGTTTTGGTTTGGAAGAGTTTTATTTTGTTTTGTTAAAGGTGATGCCATTTTTCTTCTTTTTCTACTTCAAGTAAAACTTAAATACACGGGAGGAGCACATATTTGTTTAAAGTTATGTTGGCTCCGCCGGCATACTTTTTCATGAATAAGTATTTGCTAAAGCGTTTTTATTCTCACCAATGGAGAACTAAAATATCTTATTAGTGCTCATAGAAAAATCAAATCTTGGAAATGGAACCGACAATGCATATTATTTCCATATTTTTGTGGATGAACTGAACGCAAATTGAAGATTTTTGATCGAGTTTATATACCAAATTAATATAAAAAGCGTTAACCTCCTTGACAAAAAGTTCCATACAATGATAAAAACTCATTAGAGTTTGAATGACAATTTTCCATTAAAAGTGTTGGAGAAATGCTATGTATTTACTCGAGTAACATCAAGGATCTGTGTTCAATGTCTAAATTCATTTTTAGATAAAAATAGGTCTATGGCATTATTTATGATAAAGCGATATAATAGCAATATCACAAAATATAGAAAATCCTTCATCCTCTTAAAGTTAAAATCGGTAAAAGAAATATATGTTTAAATTTGACTTACAAGCACCGTCTATTTCTCCGATATTTCTTTAGCAAGACATAAGTTTATAAATTTGAACGGGACTTTAAATACATTTGGCTTGAAGGTGTTTAAGGGGCTGAAAAGGTTGTTTCGCATCAAAGTAATGGGTTGTTTATTGAGGTCTGATGTTTGTATGTCAAAATAATAGACAAACAAGTACAGGCATTACATGACCTCCTTACAAACGTAAAAATCACAAAACGAAAGTTCATGAAGTCTCCCTGAAGATGTTTCGTTTCCCACGGAAACTCACATGGACCTATTCCTGAGGCAATCAGTGACTGGGAAGAATAAAAAAAATTGTATTTTGAAGCTCGAGGAAAAACAGGTAAGAAGAACAATGCTAATTCAATATCATTACAGTTCATGTACACTCTCATCATCTGCTTCAACTTCAATTAAAAATTCAATTGATCAAATCAAATAAATTCTGGTGTTTAAATAAAAAAAGATGGTTGCATTTTAAAGTGTTTCAGCATACCACATCTTTCTGTATTTTATCAGAAATTTCAAACCTCTTCAGATTTTAGAATATCTCTCAGGATCAGTCATAGCTCTATGCATAATTTATATGTATCATAAAAGAAAGATTGTTGTATTTTAAAGTGTTTCAGCCTCCCATAATTTTTCTTTATTTTATGAGAAATTATAACTGATTTCGATTATAGAATATCTCTCTTACATCAACCATAGCCATATGTATTATTTGTATGTATCAAGAACGGCTACTCTCATTAAATATCCAGTTATCAAAACTAAAGATGCCCTAACGGTTTCAGTTATCAGTAATTGTCCCGTTACAAAAACACAAGGATATACCAACCATAGTATTTCTCAGTAAATATTTCATTACAAAAAAACAAGGATATACCAACCATATTTTTTCTCAGTAAATGCCTCATTACAAAAAAAACAACAAGGATATACCAACCATTATTGTTGTCAGTAAATATCTCATTACAAAAATACAAGGAGATACTAACCATATTTTCTCTCAGTAAATGTCTCATTACAAAAAAAAACAAGTATATACCAATCATTATTTTAGTCAGTAAATGTCTCATTATAATAAACAAGAATATACTCTAGATTTTCGCAGTAAATTTCTCGTTACCAAAAACAAAGATATACCAACCATATCATTTCTTAGTTATTGTCTCGTTAACAAAAATAAATATATACCAACCATAGCATTTCTTAGTTATTGTCTCGTTAAAAAAAAAAAAAAGATATACGAACCATAGCATTTCTTAATAATTGTCTCCTTACCAAAAATTAAGATACACCTACCATAGCATTTCTTAATAATTGTCTCGTTACCAAAAATTAAGATACACTAACCATAGCAATTCTCAGTAAATATCGTGTTACCAGAAACAAACACGCCAATCATATTTACTATCAGCAATCGCAACTGGCGCTTTAAAAAAATCATTTATTAATGGGCTATTTCCAGCAATTTCCCCGTTACCAATTTCAATTGCCTACTTCTATTTTAGATGCTTTCTTGTGACACTTCCTGAAATATAATAATAACTTGACTTAATGGCCATATGGTGAAGTAATATTTTTCTTTTTTTGGTTTATGACCTGACGACCAACATTTTCAAATAGGAACCTCCATCTTCGTGATTCTAGAGATCATTGTACACCTATTTATATACATACGTGTGTTGGCGAAACTGAAATATTGCATTATATGTCGTGAACGTACCAATATAATTGTTGTTTACATTTAAATTTTGACTGTAAAAAGGACAAAAAATGTTAGAATACGAAACAAATATTTTAAAACCTATTTGGTTTTTGGTTTTTAAGCAATTTTCCTGAACATTGATACAATTTGCAAAACTTGTGGTATTATCCATTGTTAGAAGTTATTACCCTCGTCATTTTTTATTAAAGATTTACATTATGTTATTATTTTCCACATTATATATATATCGCACCCTGTTATTATGTTCTCGACAACTATGTTGACATTTCTATCAATATTTCTATAGAAAGTATATCACCCTGATCTATATAATAAACATAGCGATTCACAAGGTCAAATACACATTCTAATGATAGTGCTAACGCTTTCCCCAATACATACAAGCAGAGTCCTGTTCTGGGAACGATATTCATGGTCATCCGCAATCAGCAATACACTTTAAATTATTTCCATCCATCTGTGTTTGTCATGGAAGCTTAGCAAAAATACACAGGTTCCGTTTATACAAGGATATGACAGCCTTATCATACTTCAAATTGGAATCTTTTGATGAATCCAATATGACAGTCGAATCAGGTTGTTTATACAAGCGTTGTTTGCTGATTATGTTTACCAGGTCGATGTATTAAAAAGCGCACAACAAAATAATGTCGTTGAGCCTATTTGAATAGTAAAAATAAACTACGTGTTCTCCTCTATTTTTATCCCTAGATAATGTACAAATACTTCATCATTTAAGTTTATCATTGCTATGTTAAATTGATAACTGATTTTTTTTACTGAAAAATCTATTTAAATCAATATGTCAATTATCAAATATATCCCCCAACAACTTACGTTCATCTGTCTTCAATAAGAGCCATCCGTTTGTAACTATGATATATCAAAATGTTTCTTAATACATAATCAATGTACTAATTATACGAACATTGTCTGTGCATTAAGTGACGCTTTGTTATTAATTTACGTTCTTTGACAGCTTTACTTCAAATGAAAAGTATTTCTGATCTGTGAAGAACAACATCAACTGAAAGAATATTAAATAGCATGTTTATTGCAAATGAACAAAATTAGTGACGACATGAGAAAATGTTATACCTTTTGATACTTATATTCTATATTAGTTTTGACAAATGTCTTATTTAACTTGCTACAATACAACATCATTTGCTAGAATATAACAATTAACAAATAAAACAAGCAAAAGTTGATTTTTATAAAATAATTTAACGTTTAATGTTCAACTTAAAGGATGTTCGATAGAATTATATTATTAAGAATATATGACAATCATTGTGCAGTTGTAAGGTTGTTTTACTATATAAATCAAGGTCCAGCTACTTAGGACTTTGTTGCATAAAATTGTTCAAACAAAGAAAGGAAGCACGGGTTTATGATATGCAGAAAAAAATTCCTATCCACTTCACTTTATTTATTCATTTATATTTGTATTATTATTTATTTTATATAATGTTTTAAAGAGATAGGTATGTGCTTGCATAGATCAAATTTACAAACATTTAGAAAATGTTAAACCAGAAAAGAATTTCTATCATAAATGGAAAATCCTTTCTGTAACGGATAATCTCACTACTGATGTTAATTTCGTTTTCGCAATTGACTTGCATATGGCATTAAGACACTGTATGGTCTTCAAATATGTAATTAACCAAAAAAATGGTTTGTTTCTACTGCGTTTTTCATCTAAGCTAGAATCGAAAAATAACAATTTGCACGACTAAATCGCCAAAACTCACAACCAATGTTCACCAGATATGCATGTGACAGGCTTGAAATGTAAAACATAGCTACTGGTATATATGTGATTCGGCATCAAGGGAAAGTTGTTTTTTCCTGTCAACAACAAAAAATATTTGTACTGATCAGTAAAAAGTGGAAGTGTAATGAGATGTGAAAGAGAAAAATCAGATACGTACCGATCAATGTAAAAAGTCAATCATAGGGCTACATTTGAGCATTATGTACGGATCCAGTGCGCATTTACATAACATAAAGTACCAACTAAATAGTTCAATATGTTTAATATTTTTTTCTCCTTTCTAAATACTTTCCTAGAAAAAATTTAAACAAAAACAAACAAGAAAAGCAAAAGCAAAAACAAAAACGAAAAACAAAAACAAACGAAAATCCCCGAAAATATTTATTAAAAGTATTGCATTCAAATGTAATTGAGCCATACGTGCCATGGTTAGTCTTAAGTGATCGATATTTCCTTGTTAACTTTCTAACGTCATGATATGGAAAATGTAACTTACATATAAAAACAATGACTGTATTTAATTCAAAAGCGATGATACTTTGCAACTGGCAGCAATATTGCCCATCATAAATTCAATTTGCGACTTAAACTCAACTAAAAACTTATGAAAATGTAATCAGCCGGGATCAGTCATTGATGTTGTGGAGAGGCGGGGATAAAGACAATGCTCTCACAGTCGCAAACTTCAAAGGGCAAGCCTAAGGGATGAATATTCCAATATCCCGCCTACGTTTTTGTATTCCTTTGTACTGCATTGATGGGTGGATGAGCTGACTCAATTACTATAAGAAAATTTAACATGTCCGATTAAGGATTATAATTGTCACGCATGGCTGACGTAATGTTATTAATATGTAGTATCGAATGATGAAAGCCAATACACGTGATGAAGGAAAGAATATTTTAAAAATATCATTATTTCATAGAAGAAACACATTTCAATATCAGCATAAATAACTGCGATGTTTACAGTAATATGATATTTTTTGTTAAACTTAAATGTTGAGTCAATGTTGGATTAGGAGAAAAATCTCGCCTACTTTGAAGAATTTGGGAAAATGAAGCTACCTCCTCATGACATGGATAGTGTTATAAAAATACAAGACAGATCAGCAAATATTGTTTCAGAAAACATGTTTAAGTTTTGATACACTTATATCAAAGAAATTTACATCATCACAACGACTTTACAAAGGTTTATGTATGTTTAAGTGTGGAGCGTCCGTAAGTACACAGTCCTGTTTACTAAGTAAATTAGTTTGATTGAATAAGAAAATGAATATTTGTGTAGAATAAGGACGGTTTATGAATCAAAGTTAAGCTGAAACATAACATTATAACGGTTCACTGGATTCCGTGTCCGATCGAGTGGATTCTAATCTTAAGAAACGACTGAACGCTGAAGGAGACCTCGAACGAATCAAAGCACACGTTTCTTAATTTAAGGTAAAAGATGTAGTGGAAATTAAAGTTTAGGATATGGTCAACATCAGATAATACAGGCATGCCTTTTATATACCAAGACAATTCCTTCAATTAAAAATCAGAGTCAGTTATTTACAAGAGTTCCCTTGCTTAAAGATTATAATAATAAATAAATGTATATTTTAAATCCAATCTCCATGTATAAACAGAGCTATGTCTTGATTTTACAATATTCATAACAAATTATACTTTGAACTGTAAATACCAGTACCTGATTTGTTGCAATATTACTAGTACTTGGCGATATGTATACCTTTTCTTCAGCATACAGCATCAAAATCGCAATTTAGATATGATACAGAGACAACCCCATATACATTAACTCTTATAAAAATTACAATCTAACAGAAATTGCCAATAAAATCCACCGTCATATAAACACTTATTAATATATTCGTTCCGCTTTATAAATCCTTGCATTTTTTTAACAATTGCTATATACTTCTAAGGGATATAATAGAAGAAAGCAGTACTGTTATTTACAGAGTGTTCAGGACGAGAGTAAATAACACAAACGAAATATACAATTGCGCGCCTCGATCCCGCTTGTTTTCTTTTATGAATGGCTTAATTTTGCCAAAATACGCATATCCTTCAGGTCTTCCTGGTTTCGAGTTTGTTTTTTTGCCCATGCTGTATTCCGTATTGTTTAAGTGGGTTTTTTTCTGTTCGTGTTGTATGCTTTTGTTATTTCTATAGGTGTGGTGATCCATTTATTTATTCAAATCGCACGTGATTATTTGTAATACATTAATGATCACGTGATTAAAACACATATTACCACATCTCTAACCATATCTTCTCTATAAAATTGACAGCTCGCCTACCTTGAGGGGATCATGTTCAATTTTCGAAACGAGATCTACCTAGTTTATTGAGCCAGTAGAGCCAGCAGAATACACTGTACCAGTTCGTACTTCGTCACTTGGCTTATATAAGTATCTGACTCTTTGCCATTTTCTCTTGTGAAAATTGACGTATCTGGAGAATGAGTTACACGTTTATTTTATAACAAATAATTGTCTTTACCGTATCTGATTTTCAAATGTTATTAATTCATAAATCGAAGAAATAATTTGTTTTGTTTATATTTCACGTTTTCTAGAAACAAGAGGAACCATTTTGCTGTGGATTTTAATTATGTTTCTACAAAGATCAGAAGAATGTCCTTGTTTTGCTCATCTTTCACTTCCTCTTCGAAGAAAAGATGTTCGCTCTCTTCTTTCAACGATAAGAAAGGTTGTGTGAACATCTCGTTCTCTTCTTTTAAGGATATGAAAGTAATTTTCTCGATTTGTCTATACAAAGACAGGAAAGATCTTCTTTCTTTCTGATGTAAGTCAGTGATAAGAAGCCGTTGTTTTGTGTATAATTGTGTATCTCCAGGGTTTCTTTAAAAACTAGAGAGCATGTCACTCAAATATGACTGGTATTGCTGAAAAAAGGCACAAAGACTGATGACATTGACTTACTCATGGTAAATGTGTTCTCCAACGTAATTTGAATGAAATATCCATTGATGTATTATGTATACTGTATCTTCCTCATTTTTATCAAATCGTTATTGATTTAAATTCAAAGAACATTTCATTTTGAACAAAATTACAATCACTTTGATTAAGGTTATCGAAATTTTCAGTTTCTTCAACTGTGAAAAGGCATCGGTTGACATCACAAACCACATGAGTGCTTATACTAGGGAGACACCGAAAAGAAAGAAAAGAGAAGTTAGAAACGAAGTAGAGATCCCAATTGTCGAAATGGGGGCGGCAGTAGTTCAATATCGATATAGTTAATGTCCCCTCAGCTACCATAAACATTTGAACATTTCAATAGTTATTGTCCTTATTTTCGTCAGCCCTCACAATTTTATCTTTTCTTTTGTAAAAACTCTAATTTTACTTAGAATATACCGTTAAAGATCTCGCTAGAAAACTGCATCATTATGTTTCGTAATTGTTTTTATGAAAGAGGTGAAACTGAATGTAATCATCATTATTAGTAGAAAATCAAAACATCATTCTATCTACCTATATGTTCATTCTTATGCTAAATCATTAAAAAGGGCATACTAAAGTGTCAACAAATCCATATTTTGAACTCAAAATCAACAAAACCAGGTCAAAACTATGAAATACGGTTGATATTGTTGTTTCTCATACTTGTACGCTTACTTGTTTGTTACATTTTGTGTATTGGTGTGTTTACGTCTATCTTTTCTTATTCAATATATTAAAGTAGCTTTTTTATCAAATAAACCCGTTGGCTTAATTTCTTCAGTTTCAATAATAAATTTGATATGTTAGTGAAAGTTCAATTTTGTTAAGATACCCATGATTGCAATGACATAAAATTATTCACTTCCGAGATCATTTCCATACAACCTGCAATTGTGCTGTTGCCGGTATCCAATAGCATACACGTTTTATGGTATATTAGTATATAAGACAACAATTTACAAACATTTTACAGTTGATTCGTGGCTGTTTTGGGAACATTTGGGGTTGTGGGGAGGTGCAACAGATCGACATTCCTAAAACAACCATGAAACACATGATTTGTTACAGAAACAGTTAAATATGTAGTACTCTCAATATACAACCCTTAAAGACAAAAGAAAACATTTTAATATCAATAGCATAATGTATTTAATTGTTCAACGCAAAAGGGAAATGTACCAAAACATTTCATTTCTCGTTTAAACAAATGTCGTCTGCTCATTCTCAGTCGCACTAGCGTTAGATCTTAGTTTCAAAAATGCTATTACATCTTCAACAGGGAAAACATTTGGGAAATGTTAACGTGCGTACCATTTATTGTGCAGATAAATGTTAATAAGGAAACAGTTCACTGGTTTACCCCTAATATGGAAAGAGCTCAAAGGAAATGAATCAATCATTATTATTTATATATAAAATTGGGTTGCACTGTATATTTGTAATGTAAACGATAATTTATACTATATAATTGTACTTTTGTGGTAAAAAGGACGGTATGAATGGTGATATAAAATACAATTAAAACTATATGTTTTCATTGAATAATGTCTCAATTTTGCAATTGCTCCATGTGATTTACCCTCTTGGAAATGATCCTGCGACGGATAAGAATGAGCCACATAAAATTCGGATATTATTTTTTTCGCCGGGATGGTGGGGCGAGACTTTGCAAGCACACTCTAAATATTACCCCACTCCCCTACCCTGACATGGAACCACTCCTTAAAGAATTCACTCCGAGAAAGTGCTAGATACTCCCCTTGGCCTAGCCATGATTAGTTGAAACACATATGGTGAATCATACGACTGGAAATGTCAATCGTTAGTGCGTGCAATCTGGTCAAAACAGATATCTATGTTAATAACTGGTATTGATATTAATATGTTTATGCATTCAAGCGTGATATAACCAGATAATCGATCAATCTAACTTTCTTATTGAAATGTATTAATGTTGTACGATAAATTAGAATCTGTACAAAACATCGGTACATAGACCGGAGTTATCTCCCGTTTTACCGGTAAAAGACCAAACCAGGACAAGGTAAACTGTGTTGTGACGAAACCGGAAACTGATTATACTTTTTCGATAGTAATTAATTTACGTCATAAATTTATCTACTTGAGAATTTGTTGTATAATCAGTGCTCAATAATGACGTGTAAGCCGTTAAGCAGGTATTAATCACATCTCTGGTATATCTTTTATATCATTATGATTTATGATAAATTCTTCTTTTCATGTGACATCACACTACTATTGTCTAACAGGTATACCACTCTATATAACTCACGCGTTATACTTTTGATGCAAGTTTTGTTTTGTCAATTTCAATTCTTTACACTAACCTTTCTTTAAATAGCTTGAATTGCCACAAGTAGTTAAATGCAAAATATTCCATTTAACGAACACTTCAATATTTATACATATAATGTTAATTGTGCAAAGTGGTCGCAGGTGTGTACGTACTTGTTAAAAAAACTATCATCTTTTCTTATACCTATTTACTTGTTTATCTATTTACTTACCAACCTTTATTTATTTATTTGCTTTTAGGCAAAAACAACCTATCACTATGCTAATTATTGTTGTGTTCACATATATCACAAGGGTGCATTTTAATCGATACTTTACTGAGAAGGAAAATCATTGATCGCGAATGATGGCGAATTTGGCGCCATTGTTATTTATAATTACTAGCGTTTGAAGTGGAGATCCCTTAGCGGAGCACTTAGGCCTACTTCATGCCACAGAGAATCGCAGGTGTCCTATATATGGGAGCCACGCCCCTTAGGTTCACACCCGTACCCAGCTATAGTTCCCCGTACAAAGTACTCTGTATAGCCCATCTTCGCTTAAATGGGAGCCCAGTCGTTCTCTGTATGCCCTATATGAATATTACTGGTCAGCGATATCGCTTATTCTCGAACACAAATTGATCCCGACCTTACTGAGATATTTCGAGTTTGAAGTGAATGGATTCTTCATAACGTTATGATGATCAAAGGGGGTTCGCTATTGTTATTGGCAGGTAGATTCGATATTGCGGCGGGTCGAACAGGTAACACAAAATAAGTTCACCCCATATACCTGTCACTGTCTATCAATATCACGTGACCAATATACAGGTAACATAATGCACATATGTCACAAATAGTGTCAAAGTGTTTAATAACAAAACCTGTACCTTCCTCGACAAGTCTGATTCCATTATTGGTGAGGTGTTTTACGTGATCTGTGGATATAAGTTTGATAAAGGACAAAGGTACTCACCGCATATAGCCCACATACATGTATATCAAACTACCACGTAACTATACCCTGGATCTGAAGACAAAACAAATAAATACATATAAATCGTTCTATTTCTTTCTGGATCATATTAAGGGAATATTTTCTTTTGAGATATACCATGACGGATAATTTAATCAAAACTGTAACTGAAAGCTAATTAACCTTTGTCTAAAGTTCTGTAAAATCCTGAACAAGAACTTAAAGTCCCATCAATCAAATCATATTAAACCCAGTAGCAGATGATTTCGATTTAACATACTAAACGTAGCAAAGAAACTGTTGGAACAATGGGATTAAGTTATCATACAGATTGTAATAACGGTTCAATAATAGGACGTCGATATGAACTTATCAAACTATTCTCCTCTTTGTAATATGCAATTGAATTGTCTTTTTTTTTTATTGAGGAAATTAACCTATTGACCTCAGATCGGCTAAATCTAGTAGATAATTTTATGGTGTCGTCACATTGAAATATGTTACCAGTTTGTGTAACACGTTACTATAAACCTACCAACTCGTGGACCACATCACCATGACACTACCAACTCGTGTAACACGTCACCATGACAATACCAACGTGTGTAATACGTCACCATGACACTACCAACTCGTGGAACACATCACCATGACTATACCAACACGAACATATCGCAGCCTCCTAAAATACACACACATACACTACACGCATGCATCTTGCACACAGGGGAGGCCGTCCTTAAATGACCTTAGCTGTTAATAGGACGTTAAAAAAATCAAACAAACAAACAAACAAACAAACTCGTGTAACACGTCACCATGACACTACCAACTCGTGGAACACATCACCATGACACTACCAACTCGTGTAACACGTCACCATGACAATACCAAACTGTGTAATACGTCACCATGACACTACCAACTCGTGGAACACATCACCATGACTATACCAACTCGTGTAACACGTCACCATGACAATACCAACGTGTGTAATACGTCACCATGACACTACCAACTCGTGGAACACATCAGCATGACACTACCAACTGGCGAAACACGTCACCATGATAGTACCAACTCGTATAACATGTCACCATGACAATACCAACTCGTGTAACACGTCACCATGATAATATCAACTCGTGGAACACATCACCATAACACTACCAACTCGTGTAACACGTCACAATGACACTACCAACTCGTGTAACACGTCACCATGACTATACCAACTCGTATAACACGTCAACATGACACTACCAACTTGTGTAACACGTCACCATGACATTACCAACTCGTGTAACACGTCACAATAATACTATCAACTCGTGTAACACGTCAACATGGCACTACCAACTCGTGTAACACGTCAGCAGGACAATACCAACTCGTGTAACACGTCACAATGACACTATCAACTCGTGAAGCATGTCACTATGACAATAACATCTCCTACAATCCGTCACCATGACACTATAAACTCGTGTACAACGTCAACATGACACTATCAACTCGTGTACCACGTCACCATGACACTAATAACTCGTGTACCACGTCACCATGGCACTATGAACTCGTGTAACACCTCACCATGACACTATAAACTCTTGTAACACGTCACCATGACACTACCAACTCGTGTAAAACGTCACCATGACACTATCAACTCGTGTGAAATGTCACTATGACACTATCAACGCGTGTAACATGTCACCATGACACTATCAACTTACGTACCACGTCACCATGACAATATCATCTCCTGCAATACGTCACCATGACACTTTCAACTCGTGTACCACGTCACCATGTCACTATCAACTCACGTACCACGTCACCATGACACTATCAATTTTTGAACCACGTCACCATGACACTAGCATATCCTGCAATACGTCACCATGACACTATAAACTAGTGTAACACGTCTAACTAAATCCAATTTTAAATATTATAAAAGTCAGCGACGGATCATCAAACTTCCGTTTATAATGCGTGCACTACTGCTGCGATAATAAAAGAATAAAAACAAATCTACTTATGATTGCTTGAGTGACAAGCAGTGTACTCACCACTGTTCTTCATAAAGCATATTTAAGGACCGGTCAAAGATAATCATACAAAACCTATGTGAAGACTCAGACGTAAGAAACGGGAAACATTGTTGCTGTTGTTATTGAGTTAAGTGTCAAGGGGAGTATAAAATATACTATAAAGAAGGTTTGGATCAACAACTGCTGTTCAGAAACCTAGTTATGATTTTTATTTTCGGACAGGAACATTAGCTTATTTTCACATGAAACAGCTGTTCGGCACCGACAATAATTATTAAAATGAAATGGTATGAATTGAATAAATTATAAATTATCAACAGTGTATGTATTATATATAATGTCGTTTATCAACAGTGTATGTATTATATATAATGTCGTTTATCAACAGTTGTATGTAGTATATTTTAGTAAAAAAAGGATGTGTGTATTTGCATGTTTTTGTATGTTAAAAGAAACAGACCGATTACATGAACAGGTTAACTTGAACGGCCTTTTTACAAAGTACAATGCTAGTTTAAGAAGGAGACAAATGCGTTGGAAAAATGGAAATGACATAAACATTCATTTAAAAGGATATCTGTGTAAATACAAACAATTTATATGAGTCGAATATTTAAGTCAATGTTTTCCAATTCCTTTCCTGTCTTTCAGTTCTAAACGACATAATAATATTTCATCAGAGAGATTTGCAGTTTGACCTAAACTCCAGCAGACGGCAGTGGACATCAGCACGTGTCTGACGAGCATTGCATAACTTATCGCTGACACGAGGTTTTTGCGAGACTTTGATATCAACAGACCACGTGACAAGAGAACAGAACAAAGCTCTGATTTCTCTGGAATTGGTTTATGTTGCGTTCGCGCATGCGTCGTGAGTCGGTCCGAGCCTGCCCTGCATCATGTCGCATCTTATCGTAAAAGGAACACTTATTTATTTTCCGGATTATCCTGATGGATACAGAGCATCAATCAATTTAAGTAGAACATTTTAGCGGAATAAAGGAGAGCGCATTGCGTTTTGAGGGGATGATCGTCTATTAAATATACCTAATTCAGTCTCGTGTCAGGAACGCTAAACAACAATTACAGGAATCGCTCTTCAAGAAGTCTTTAGCGAAACACCTTTCTTAATTTTATGGCATTTCATTTCATTAAGGGTCACATAAATCCCAACAGATCACATTTATCTTTGTTTTACTAAGCTTAGTTTTCTGTCTCGAAGACGCTCACTCTATCTACAATTAACATAAGGATAAGTATGGCAAGCCAACTAACATTTATTCAGGGAGAAAAGTCGAGCCTGTATTTCATAAAAAATATTTACCACATAACTACCCTGTTATCTGTGTCATATAACATATATAATATCAATTGAAATAAGACCTATCGGAGTTGTGATTGGCTGCACGTGTCCAATGCTTCACTTGTAACGTCAAAACTAGAAAAAATCCATGGCGTCACAGACTTCCAATTGCAATGTGACGTCACAATAGAAGGGGGCTTAGGGTCAAAATTTAGAATTCAAGTCACCCACACAAATATTGGTAACGTGATAAACAGAATTTCATATTCGTTTGCTTTTTGTATGAGAAACATGAACCTCGTCACGAACAGTGGATCAGTTTATGTTGAATTGTTCCAAAGCAAACATGTAATAAACCACATCAATATTCAATACTAAATTTCAATTAAAACCGCTTGTAAAAACTTGGAGCTCGTATTTCCACGTCTGACGTTAGACACTCGATACTGGGGCTTGTGCAAGACTACGTAGAAAAGAGTGTGCATGTTCATTTTCATGGATAACGTGTGAGAAAATCACTTCTAATATAACATTTGTATTATTATACAAAAACATACTATCGGTGTTTAATTCAAATGTGTTAGTATATGGTTATTTTGAGATGTCTCTCTTGATAAGGCCGTTACTTGTTCTAAGGAAGAGCATATTTCCCAGTGACATCATGATGACGCCGTGACAGTAAGCTTGTCGATAATCTTCATTAAGGATGTACACCTCTGAGAAGTCAAAAAATTCCTTTATTCAACTTTTTTTATTATGTGGGTATTTGGAAAGGGAGTTAATGGCATAGTAGAAAATGCAAAAAAACCTATATGTCCGTGTTTTCGTTTTTGTGCTATGATCGGCCAAAGATACCAATTTAACACAACATGTGATTTTAGGTGATTTTTGGGGTTTTGACCGTTTGCAGAACAAATTCATACAATTTCTTCCAAGTGTGTTATCAGATATGTATGAATGTTTGTAGAATTGATGAATATATTATTTTCTTTTAAATTATGGAAGTAAAATTTCTTAATCTTATTCTTTTAACTCAGAAAGCCGATTTTAGTTACCCCTATCCCCTATTTTTTAATGAAAAATTACTAAAACAAAAATACCATTTTTTGCAGATTAAACGCTTGATATAAAAAGTTCCGCTATTAAACTCTTTTTAATATTTAATGAATTAAAAAAAAATCTCTTTCTAAAACATCAACAAAAATGGGGGGTCCGTGTGCTTCTTTTTTTTTGTCCCATTATCATTTGTGTTATTTTTTACCTTTTTTCGGGGTCAAAAATCAAAAGTGCTTCAGTTACACTAAATATGTAAAAAAAAATATCAATAATGTATAATTTTCCAGTTTGTTGCATATTATTTTTATCATATTAAACATTATAAGGTTTTACAGCAAAATTGAACATGCTACAATTAAAAATGGCGACACAATGATAATTTAAGTGATCAATCTAGTGTCAAAAAAGGTGAAATTTTGCCTTTTTCGAAGCGTAATAAATACACATTAATACACATTTTCAAAATGGCCGCCGAATTGGTATTTTTTTTAAATTCTTATAACAAAAAATCAACAAACAACAGGCATCTAGTTTTTTGACATATTTTTCAGATACGTGTTTGCTAATAAAATTGATCATAATTTGTTAAATATTACAAAAATCTGTTACACCGGATCAAAACGAGACTTGGACGTGATTGAAACCTCAGAAGAGTACATCGTTAACCTGCATCTCTGGAAACCATGTGTTGTAAGTTAGTCCATCAGCAGCCGACATCTATCACGAATACAATGATATACAGAGCAAACACCGTAGACTTGGCCTATATGGGTGTTACTATCAGGAAAGGGAAAGCTCACGATTAGCAAACGAAATCGTCATGCTTATCGTACAGCTTAGCTGTCGCTGTTGGTCTTATTATAGTAAAGATCAAGGACAGTTTATATTGCAAGCGAATCTGTAGTGTTCGTGATTTCAAGTTCAGAAAGGGTATATACGATCGATGTGGTCGATATTTTTTTCCATTTATTTTTATTTATTTTTAAAGACAGCACCTCGTCGATATATCTGAAAGTTATTGAAGGACTTGGCAAATTTATTGTTACCAGTCCTGATAAGCTCTTCAATAAAGCAAGCCTTACATGAAAACAAAAACAAATCGACCAGAAGAGGGGCACAGTTTGTTTCCATGGGTATGCCAATACTCTGCTGGAAAATATTGCATAAACACAACCAGGTTTATATAAAATAGCACTCTTAAACAATAACACACTTATAGATATACAGGTTGATATATAAAATAACACACTCAACCGACACTTACGGGTTTATAAATCACACTTACCATTTCACTACAGAAACAACACTTGTGGACATCCAATGTCTTACATGTACTCAATAAAGTTGTCGGAAAATTATTATAGCCATGTCTGGGAAATAGCAACACGAATGAAACAATTTCAAATAATTCATTCCATTTTAAAGATATTTGTTAATTGTCTAAGGAAATGTACACGACTAAAAATATATATCAAGATTAAACCCGTAATCGTCAATCATTATTTAAATTGGCTATAACGGATGCCGTACTATGAATTCCGTGTAGTACTATTAATTCTGTGTGGTACTATTAATTCTGTGTGGTACTAATACTTCTGTGTGGTACTATTAATTATGTGTGGTACTATTAATTCTGTGTGGTACTATTAATTATGAAATGTACTATTAATTCTGTGTGGTACTATTAATTATGTGTGGTACTATTATTTCTGTGTGGTACTATTGATTATGTGTAGTACTATTAATTCTGTGTGGTACTATTAATTATGTAATGTACTATTAATTCTGTGTGGTACTATTAATTCTGTGTGGTACTATTAATTCTGTGATGTACTATTGATTATGTGTGGTACTATTAATGCTGTGTGGTACTATTAATTCTGTGTAGTACTATTAATCATGTGTGGTACTATTAATCCTGTGTGGTACTATTGATTCTGTGTGGTATATTGATTATGTGTGGTACTATTAATTCTGTGATGTACTATTGATTATGTGTAGTACTATTAATTCTGTGTGGTACTATCAATTCTGTGTAGTACTATTAATTCTGTGTGGTACTATTAATTATGTGTTGTACTATTAATTCTGTGTAGTACTATTGATTCTGTGTGGTATATTGATTATGTGTGGTACTATTAATTCTGTGTGGTACTATTAATGCTGTGATGTACTATTGATTATGTGTAGTACTATTAATTCTGTGTGGTACTATCAATTCTGTGTAGTACTATTAATTCTGTGTAGTACTATTGATTATGTGTGGTACTATTAATTCTGTGTGGTACTATTAATTTTGTGATGTACTATTAATTCTGTGTGGTACTATTAATTATGTGTTGTACTATTAATTATGTGTAGTACTATTAATTCTGTATGGCACTATTAATTCTGTGTAGTACTATTAATTATGTGTAGTAATTTTAATTATGTGTTGTACTATAAATTCTGTTTGGTACTATTAATTCTGTGTGGTACTATTAATGCTGTTATGTACTATTGATTATGTGTAGTACTATTGATTATGTGTAGTCCTATTGATTATGTGTGGTACTATTCATTCTGTATGGTACTATTAATTCTATGTAGTACTATTAATTCTGTGTGGTACTATTGATTATGTGTGGTACTATTAATGCTGTGTGGTACTATTAATTCTGTGTAGTACTATTAATCATGTGTGGTACTATTAATCCTGTGTAGTACTATTGATTCTGTGTGGTATATTGATTATGTGTGGTACTATTAATTCTGTGATGTACTATTGATTATGTGTAGTACTATTAATTCTGTGTGGTACTATCAATTCTGTGTAGTACTATTGATTATGTGTGGTACTAATAATTCTGTGTGGTACTATTAATTTTGTGATGTACTATTAATTCTGTGTGGTACTTTTAATTATGTGTTGGTACTATTAATTATGTGTAGTACTATTAATTCTGTATGGTACTATTAATTCTGTGTGGTACTATTAATTCTGTGTGGTACTATTAATTCTGTGTGGTACTATTAATTCTGTGTGGTACTATTAATTCTGTGTGGTACATTGATTCTGTGTGGTATTATTAATTCTGTGTGGTATATTGATTATGTGTGGTACTATTAATTCTGTGATGTACTATTGATTATGTGTAGTACTATTAATTCTGTGTGGTACTATCAATTCTGTGTAGTACTATTAATTCTGTGTAGTAATTTTAATTATGTGTTGTACTATAAATTCTGTGTGGTATTATTAATTCTGTGTGGTACTATTAATTCTGTGTGGTACTATTAATTCTGTGTGGTACTATTCATTCTGTGTGGTACTATTAATTATGTGTGTTTCTATTAATTCTGTGTGGTATATTGATTTTGTGTGGTCCTATTAATTCTGTGATGTACTATTAATTCTGTGTGTTACTTATAATTCTGTGTGGTATATTGATTATTTGGGGTACTATTCATTCTGTGTGGTACTATTAAGGTACTATTAATCCCGTGTGGTACTATTGATTCTGTGTGGTATATTGATTATGTGTGGTACTATTAATTCTGTGATGTACTATTGATTATGTGTAGTACTATTAATTCTGTGTGGTACTTTTAGTTCTGTGTAGTACTATTTATTCTGTGTACTACTATTAATTATGTGTGGTACTATTAATTCTGTGTAGTACTATTAATTATGTGTAGTACTATTATTTATGTGTGGTACTATTAATTATGTGTGGTACTATTACTTCTATGTAGTACTTTTAATTCTGTGTGGTACTATTGATTATGTGTAGTACTATTAATTATGTGTGGTACTATTAATTCTGTGTGGTACTATTAATTCTGTGTAGTACTATTAATTCTGTGTGGTACTATTAATTCTGTGTCGTACTATTAATTATGTGTGGTACTATTTATTCTGTGTGGTACTATTGATTATGTGTAGTACTATTAATTCTGTGTGGTACTATTATTTCTGTGTGGTACTATTAATTATGTGTGGTACTATTAATTCTGTGTGGTACTATTGATTATATGTAGTACTATTAATTCTGTGTGGTACTATTAATTATGTGTGATACTATTAATTCTGTGTGGTACTATTAATTCTGTGTGGTCCTATTAATTCTGTGTGATACAATTCATTCTGTGTGGTACAATTAATTATGTGTGGTACTATTATTTTTTGTGATGTACTATAAATTCTGTGTGGTACTATTAATTATGTGTAGTACTATTAATTCTGTGTGGTACAATTCATTCTGTGATGAACTATTAATTCTGTGTGGTACTTATAATTCTGTGTTGTATATTGATTTTGTGTGGTACTATTAATTCTGTGATGTACTATTGATTATGTGGGGTACTATTCATTCTGTGTTGTATATTGATTTTTTGTGGTACTATTAAGCATGTGATGTACTATTGATTATGTGTAGTACTATTGATTATGTATAGCACTTTTAATCATGTGCAGTACTATTTATTCTGTGTACTACTATTAATTATGTGTGGAACTATTAATTCTGTGTAGTACTATTAATCATGTATGGTACTATTAATTCTGTGTGGTACTATTAATTATGTTTAGTACTATTAAGTATGTGTCGTACTATTAATTCTGTGTGGTATTATTAATTCTATGTAGTACTATTAATTCTGTGTGGTACTATTAATCCTGTGTGGTACTATTAATTCTGTGCGGTACTATTAATTCTGTGATGTACTATTAATTCTGTGTGGTAATTATGTGTGGTACTATTAATTTCTTGTAGTACTATTAATTCTGTTTGGCTCTATTAATTATGTGTGGTACTATTATTTATGTGTGGTACTATTAATTATGTGTCACTATTAATTCCATGTAGTACTATCAATTCTGTGTGGTACTATTAATTCTGTGAGGTACTATTAATTCTGTGTGATACTATTAATTCTGTGTGGTACTATTAATTCTGTGTGGTACTATTTATTCTGTATGGTACTATTCATTCTATGTAGTACTATTAATTCTGTGAGGTACTATTAATTCTGTGTGGTACTATTAATTCTGTGTAGTACTATTAATTCCATGTAGTACCATTAATTCTGTGTGGTACTATTAATTATATGTAGTACTATTAGTTCTTTATAGTACTATTCATTCTGTGTGGTATATTAATTATGTGTGGTACTATTAATTCTGTGTAGTACTATTTATTCTGTGTACTACTATTAATTATGTGTGGTAGTATTAATTCTGTGTAGTACTATTAATTATGTGTAGTACTATTAATTCTGTGATGTACTATTAATTCTGTGTGTTACTTATAATTCTGTGTGGTATATTGATTATTTGGGGTACTATTCATTCTGTGTGGTACTATTAATTCTGTGTAGTACTATTTATTCTGTGTACTACTATTAATTATGTGTGGTACTATTAATTAATATACCACACAGAATGAATAGTACTATAAAGAACTAATAGTACTACATATAATTAATAGTACCACACAGAATTAATGGTACTACATGGAATTAATAGTACTACACAGAATTAATACTACCACACATAATTAATAGTAGTACACAGAATAAATAGTACTACACAGAATTAATAGTACCACACATAATTAATATACCCCACAGAATGAATAGTACTATAAAGAATTAATTATATGTAGTACTATTAATTCTTTATAGTACTATTCATTCTGTGTGGTATATTAATTATGTGTGGTACTATTAATTCTGTGTGGTACTATTGATTATATGTAGTACTGTTAATTCTGTGTGGTACTATTAATTATATGTAATTCTATTAATTCTTTATAGTACTATTAATTCTGTGTGGTACTTTTAGTTCTGTGTAGTACTATTTATTCTGTGTACTACTATTAATTATGTGTGGTACTATTTATTCCATGTAGTACTATCGATTCTGTGTGGTACTATTAATTATATGTAGTACTATTAATTCTTTATAGTACTATTAATTCTGTGTGGTATATTAATTATGTGTGGTACTATTTATTCCATGTAGTACTATCAATTCTGTGTGGTACTATTAATTATATGTAATTCTATTAATTCTTTATAGTACTATTAATTCTGTGTGGTATATTGATTATGTGTGGTACTATTGATTCTGTGTGATAATATTAATTCTGTGTGGTACTATTAATTATGTGTAGTTCTATTAATTATGCGTGGTACTATTAATTATGTGTGGTACTATTAATTCTGTGTGATACTATTCATTCTGTGTAGTACTATTAATTCTGTGATGTACTATTAATTATGTGTAGTACTATTAATTCTGTGATGTACTATTAATTCTGTGTGGTACTATTAATTTTGTGTTGTACTTTTAATTCTTTGTGGTATATTGATTATGTGTGGTACTATTAATTATGTGTGGTATATTGATTATGTGTAGTACTATTAATTATGTGTGGTACTATTAATTCTGTGTGGTACTATTAATTCTGTGTGGTACTATCAATTATGTGTGGTACTATCAATTATGTGTGGTACTATTAATTCTGTGATGTACTATTAATTCTGTGTGGTACTATTAATTATGTGTGGTACTTTTAATTATGTGTAGTACTATTAATTATGTGAAGTACTATTGATTATGTGTAGTACTATTAATTCTGTGTGGTACTATTAATCCTGTGTGGTACCATTAATTCTGTGTGGTACTATTGATTATGTGTAGTATTATTAATTCTGTGTGGTACTATTGATTATGTGTAGTACTATTAATTCTGTGTGGTAATATTAATTATGTGTGGTACTTTTAATTTCTTGTAGTACTATTAATTCTGTTTGGCTCTATTAATTATGTGTGGTACTATTAATTATGTGTGGTACTATTTATCTTGTATGGTACTATTAATTATGTGTGGTACTATTAATTTCTTGTAGTACTATTAATTCTGTTTGGCTCTATTAATCATGTGTGGTACTATTAATTTCTTGTAGTACTATTAATTCTGTTTGGCTCTATTAATCATGTGTGGTACTATTAATTCTGTGTGGTACTATTAATTATGTGTGTTATTATTTATTATGTTAAGCATTGTTAATCATGTATAGTACTATTTATTTTGCACTGAAATATGTATTCAGGGTGGTACTAATAGTGATATGCAGTACTTATAATTCGTATGGAAATATGTTTACGAAAAGATATATCAATGTAAAATACACAAAACACAGCACATGTTAATATATTTATGTAAAGCACACATCAAAGCACGTGAAAATATATAAAAATAAAACCTAAAATCCAAAACGTATCCCTTTTAAAATATAAAATAAGGGTGAACGGTTAAATATTTAATGTAAAACCCAAACCAGAAACAGAGAGTGTGTAAAAATATATCAATGTAAAATACACAAATCATAGGGCGCGTAACAGTATTAACGTAAAATACCAAATAATAAGTAGCTTGTGTAAATTTATCAATGTGAAACAAAATTTAGCACATAGGAAATGCATTAATGGAAAAAAAAATATTGCACGTAAAATAAATTAGTATACATTGAAGAAGAAGAAAACACAATACACACTGCGTGTTAATATCATTTAGTGATAAATAAATACAAAATGTAGCACGTGTTAATATATTTTTACGATCAAGTACATAAAATGTTAGTATTTCAATATTCATAGCATTTTTTAATTGATTGGATTCACGTTTGATGTCTTTGCTTCAATAAATCCTTATTTAAACAGATTATTTTCAGTTTATATTATATGCATTGATAAAATAATTATCATTTATTTATATGTGTAAGTAAGTCGATGAATCGATATTGAATTTTCTATGGGTGATTTTTTTAAGTCAACAGAACATTAAATTATACTGGAAATAAGACGATAACACCTTACACTGAGAATGAGACGTGATTTATTAAAGTTCTATTCGACCTACGACAAAATGAAAACGTTCTGCTTTGTGTTTGTATTGCCCTGTAAACACGGATCCCGTATTGTGGGTTGGTTTATGTAGTGGTGTATTAGAGCGATGCTACCAATGTAATACCCCATAGTTATTGGTTGTCTGTGTGGACGTTCACTATATTACTGACAAACTTGTGTGTTTTTTCTCCTCGTCGCCATTGACAAAGTTCTACGCCTTTATATAAAACTCAAATATAGTTGTTTGCCCTCCACATGGCGGCTGAGAAGTTCGCAAACACTCTCTCAATGGAGGGGTACATAAATGGTTAGCCATTACGGGTCGAACTGGTTAATTCTCTACCAGCTTAACGACACTCCGAATAAAATCTAAAACTATTATTTCTCTGCTATCTGAAAATTATTACCATAAATAAGGGGTTGCTTCTGACTGTGAATAATTTAAACCCACTCTTTGATCATATAAATTAAATATTTTTGTAAGCATCCTTGATTGATTGAAATATCATGTTAAGCTATCCAGAAACCTGGCTTCGGAGTTTGATACCAGACTTACAATAGCCGAGTCAATCAAAGTCTGCAAAGTTCTTCATCAATAGCCAGACAAAACACTTCCTCCAAAACGCTCTTCCGACCCTGATCAAACATCAACAGATAGAATATGCAAAACATATTTGCATGTTTATCAAGCAAATACTTTTGACAGGGTAAACACATACAGACAGCCGTTGATATTCGTCTCCTGTGTACAAGACAAAATATACTATACGTATGTAAATATTATAATTCAATTATTTATCGTATGTAAATAAAAGTATCTTTTATTGCAAAATGTAATGTATATTATCTATGCTGTTAAATCTACAATATGATGATATAAGAATTGTGCTGGCGAGAGTTCTCCCGCACGCTGTGCGCACACCCTTGTATGGCTCTTAAAGCCACAAAATTGAATCAATCAGGCGAGAAAAATCCAATTTCATGGCTAATAAAGCAATTTATACGCTCAATTTAACTTCAAATCCTTGTTAAAGTATAATAGCAAATTGAACAGAGGCCAACATTTATTTGAAGAGATGCTAAAGTCATTGTGATAATCTGTTAAATTAACCATGCTATATTTACTACAGTTATGAACTAGGACGAGAACAAGTTCGGGGAACAACTGGTTCAGATGAGCAGGTCGCGTTGGTTTGTAGATCGTACACTACTGTGAATATTAATATGATAATGACTTGGCGAATGACAAAGAGAACTTGAGGTTTAATTTCCAGGGTTATAACGACCTTACAGATGCATGCTTCAGTCAGTGAGTTCGTGTTTTTTCGTGAGTGGTTGATCCTAGGGCCGAACACGAGCCTCGCATTCCATGTTCCATTAATGTGCTCTATTTTTCAGGCCACTTATTTCTCTTAAGACTGACTGGAATAAAACAGGCCCATCTGTTAGAAGAATAAAGCAGAGAAAAAAGAAGTTAGACATCTTTAACCCGGGGCAAACTGGGAAGAATTTGCCTGTGGCCGAGACGGCTTTGTATCGTAACACCGAACTGCAATAATGTGGAAAGACCCCCTTGCACCTGAGCAGTATCAAAAGAATTTCTGAAGTGCTTTCAACTGGGGAAGAGCAACTGCCGACGTTTTTCTAAGTCCACAATGAATAAAATGCTGAAAGAACATAATGAGTTGATTGTGGCGCGTGATTGGCGGGCTATCTGGGTGACGAATGGTCTCCTTGGAATCGCCCTACAAGTGCTTGGGAGGGACTCGATGGCTGTGTCAGCCGCTACAATCATGTCTCCCTCCTCACATGTATGTGTGCTACTTGACTTCGCCGGTCACCCTAGTTCTCGGCTTGGTCAGGCGTGAGAATAAATTAGCTTATTTAAGGTCTCCGTCCTTAGCTCTGTACAAATAGAAGTTTCCCTCACCATCAATAATCTGCCTCGTCTTCGCTCACCAACGTTGTCTTTAGTTTGTGTTACAAGCATTGCGCTTTCGCCTCCTTTTAGTTACCGTACCATATATGTTTTACTGTACAAATCTCTCTACTCAAACCCCTCCCGGTTGATACCATGTCATATTTTTAGTGTTCCAAGCTAGATGTGCAAGTCTTTTTTCACAAACAATTAAATGAGTTTCCACTTATGTCTATTTCTTTTGGTAATCGAGCCTAGCTATTACCGCGAAAAAACGCTTGCATGACATCACTAGAAAACACTGTCATGACGTCACTAACTATAACTTTTGAAAACCGTGATGATCATGACGTCACTAACTATAACTTTTGAAAACCGTGATGATCATGACGTCACTAATTATAACTTTTGAAGACATCATGATATCACTAATGCATATCATTCATAGGCTAACACGAATGAAAAGTTAACACTTACATGACGTCACTAACTTCCATTGGAAGCATTTTTCGTGTTCATATTTGAACCGTTTTCATGATAACAGAGCACACAAGAAACAGTAAATGCAAAGGTATTGATTTTTTGTTTGTTTATTTTTGTTATTTAAGGATTAACTTGAATATATTTTTTATGTTATGGAATATAACACAAAAAAGCGGTTTATGATTAGAGTACACTCCGGTTTTTTGTGTTATTGTTCCATAACATAAAAAATTTATTCAAGTTAATCCTTATAATTTAATCTACAATACACAATCCCTGTGTCAGCCAATCAAAAGCGACGTTACAAACGGCGATGTTAATTTTTACGTTATGGGCTGATAACATAATTTCTAATGCTTGTTACCACTACCAATGACGTCACAAATAATGACTCCTCGTAATATTTACATAAACATTTTTTCATGTATAAAGACTTAAAGATGAAGTATGTCCCTGAAAAATACCTTAATATGAACAGTTGTAATTTAAGGTTTACTTCATTTCGTGTATGTGAACACAAGCTGGAGCTAGCCATTGGGCGTCTCAAAAGTATACCAAGAAACCAGAGACTCTGTAAAAATGTGGTGTGTTAGAAAATGAAGTACACTTCTTTATTCACTGTTCCCTTAATGAATCTGCCAGAAAAGAATATTTCCAAAAATGCATTCCTTATCACAATGATGTTACCTCAGATACCAATTATCTGACCTCAATATTATCTACAAACAACTTCCAATTTATACTGGACTCTTGCTTATTCATTAAACAGTCTCTAGACCTGAGAGGAGTGGGCTTGCTGACAGTATAAGGTATGGACTTTGCAGCTAAAAATGTTTAAATCAAATGTTAATTTTGTTCATGTTAATATTAGAAATATAGGCAATCACTTTGCGAGTTTTCTACATGTCTATGTATGTATTCCACAGTGTGTTTCTATTTTGCCTTCAACCTACTTTGTAGTTATAAATGTGCAAACAAAAATTTTGCTCTGTCTAAATGTTTATCCAATATTTATTCCCGTCCTTCTTGCATTCATCATCGAATTGTATCAAGCTTCAATCGTGAACCTGTATTTTGTCATTGCCCACCATTTGTCACTTTAATAGTGTAAGTGCATTCTGTTCATTTCCTTATCTTAATTTTCAATTTAGAAATACATAGTTACATGTATAACTACTTAATTAATATCTCAATTGTCCTTTGATAAAATAAATCATAACATTTATAAGCTCGGTGTTGTTAATCAGGCGTTTTGATTTTTATTGATAAAGAATTTAAAAATATTTAATTGTTCGTTTAATATTTTTCATCATTTAAATATGTTTTCCAATAATTTTTGTGTTTTAAATTTTATTATTATTATTACTAGTTCCGTGTCATAGGATGCAATGAATTGGCTTTTATTGTCTGCCATAAAACAAACCGTTAATGAGAAAAAAAACTATCATGCGACTATCTACGATAAAATGTCTCGGGTTTAGCAGCGTGAACCGATTGAGTTACATCACTTTGTTGATTCGATTTACCTGTATCTTTTTTACCTGTGCGTTTTTTGTTATTCGGGTCACGGAATGTTGGTTTGCAATTAGCGATAATTGTACCTTTTCTGACCTTAAAAACTCTCCATTATTACTCGACCCATTAAAAGTGCCCGTAACTCGTACAATTACCAGGAGGATGGGAAGTGGACGGGGAGGGGGAGAAATAACGGTACAATGCGTGTTGACAGAGGTTTACAATAGGTGTCAGACCAGATCCAAACTTCCACCCTACAATACCCGCCCGGGGACATGTTCCGGGGTCTCGTGGCCACGCGAGGAGGAAGGGTTACTACCGGTAACAATAGAGAAACTGAGAAGCCAAATCGGGTACATTGTTTGTTAATTGAAACAATCTTTTTGGCACGTGGACCTATATCTGTACAATAGGGTTGTAGACAATAGGTGTAGATAAAGGCATTGTCCGCGGCAGTGAAAGGTAAACACGGGATCATCTGCTATACAGGCGCTATCTCTCCCCGTCATTTCACCACATAGCCGGGAAACGTTCACTTATGTAACGGGTAGCTTAGTTAAATAATTACAATTACGTACCTGGTGTCAGACGTTAATAGGTTTCCGTGTGGAATTCTGTGTTCTTCTGTTTAGATAGAAGGAACTTGTAGAAATGACAGTCTTGAAGCTGACACCCGAATAACGGACCGGATTTAGTAACAAAGAAATGAAATATAAAGGCATCTTTTACAATCATGAGCCTGTTTTGCTGGCAGTAAGAAGTATTCTATGTTTACTTGCTTATTTCTGAAACAAACTTTTATCTTATACCTGTCAACACTTTTCCTACACCAGATTGCTAGAAGGTCGTTGTCTGTAATATCTACAAATAAACTTTAGTGTAACTAAACTGTAGCTAAATGTATATATTGAAGCTATTCGCTTTATTTATGATAACTAAGGGGGGTTTTCCCCGACTCTGTAAAAAAAATAATCGAAATCTTTCCCATCCGATGACCAGCGTTTTATCTTTGATATCTTTCCGCGAAATACAAAATCTCACTAAAAACAAGTTGTCCCCAGATGTGAAAGTGCTCCAAATAAATAAACAACTTAAATAGCAAACAGTTCTTTTAACTGGCGAGAGAAGTATTTATTCGGATAAAATACGTGTATGATCCTTATCTTCGTAAACGACTTGTGTAAGCTATGTTTAATCCTGATTTTTTAAATATTTATTTTCCATACAGTTAGCTTAATCACATAGACAAACCAGAGACGTACATACTAATGGTCGTATACGTTTCTGCACAAACGACCACAGAGCGTTATTGTTAAGACAATAAAATGGTAGTGTAAGCTAGAGTAGCGAGGTAATATCTTTGTAACTTTTTGAGTTTTCTAAATTCATATTTCCGAAATACCATATATACTTATACATTACACACGATACAATCACCTAGTACTAAAAAAGTCTATCCATTTGGGGCAAAATTCTTAGAGAATATTACATGTACAATGACGCGTATGTGTGTCCACGTTTTAATGGGTATACATGTACATGGAAAAAATAAATGGACATCTCCCCTATACATTTTTTCTTTGTGGCGGATGTTATATAGAGGATATAGATAAATTATGTACAACTATCAGTATTCTGAGTAAAGTTAAATTAAGATGACATGGGTTGATGACATTTAGATGATGAATTTGGGTGGATTCTTTATATTGCAATGACCTTAAAAGATATTAGTTTTATGTGAAATTTTGCATAAAAGCTTTAAACGGAAATAAAGCAGAATATTTAACATATTATATTTTTGAAACTCAAGAATTTTGATGACGTAATTTGAGCTGTTCATTTGAAAACAAAAAGGCAATTTTACGTGTATCAACAGTTTGTTAAGTTGATGTAGCGGGCAAATCTCAGATTCTATGATAAATATTCATACACCAATATTTGTTTGAATATCATTTTAAACGACACCAATAAGGGCGTTTAATTGCTAATAACACTTTTTTTCCTTTTATTTTTACACGCCGCGCGCTTTCTAATATAATTCGTGTGAAATCATCGAAGGTGACAATGTAAGACGATTGCATAGGACCATATTCCTCGTGTATATTTTGATGCTCCCTTTGTCCCGGTAATTATTCTGTCAACACGCACATTCTATCACTTTCGTCCTAACACCTATTTCTCAATAGGTGTTAGAACGAATAAAACAATGTTTACCTTGTAAATACGTTACAAACACACTCCTAATTAGACGGTTTCATTATTTATCTTTATCTAGTTCGACGGAATCTTAATCGCAAAAATAACGATAAGATGTCTGTTATATTTGTTGTTATCACGTGAACGCATTATAAATGACGTTCTGTGACGTAGCCGTTTTGTGTGCATTATGGCACTAAAAACACAACGTAATGGTTAGGCGATGACTGAGCGAGATCTGTCAGTGCCGAAATTAACAACATAACGACTATCGACAAATAACAATCGTTGTCCCGAGATTTAAAACACCTGTAAAAACACCTGGTCTTTTGGGACCTTTCACTATCAATGTGTGATCTGATATTATTTCTCACAATGCTCGCCGGGGACTACACCACACTAAATATGCTGATGGAAAACAATCGTCTGGGTTGGTTCAATGATTCGCGTTAAACCTATTCGTAACCTGCTTCGTATCACAATTACAGATAATGGAATCTCTATTTTCTCCCAATTTCAACAATACAATATAAAATAACGGCTTCCCGATCGGGTATGTAATGGATATTTGTTAGTTTGAAAATATTTGTCAACTTGATACATCGAGACTATCAAAATGGTATTTTCCGATTAGAAATAAAAACTTTATCTACGGATTTTTGTGTAATATCGATATTCAGACCTAAATATCATTAAATTTAATTCTCTTCAAAAACCATCATAGCTAATAATTCAACCAAAGGAACCGCAAACTTTGCTCCTTTAAAAATAGTCTATGAGTTTTAACATACGGTTCAAATCTTAGGCCTGTATAAAGGTGACGTCATTATTTTATTAATGACAAATCTTTTGAATTATCGGACAGTCGCCACCCAAGTCGGTGGACTTCTCTTAACGCGTTAATTACAGGTATGACGAGAGCCGTGCACACCTGTGGCCTTTCACAGGTATCGGACAGGTATGGTAGGAATACGCCTTGACGTACTTCCATCTCGTGCCTTATCCCAATTTGCTATTTCCATGGAGACGGTTTGCTAAGCGATGTGCACTATTGCCTGGTTACAATACTCGTCATTACACGGCGGCGCTTTGATCACAAAAAACCATGATAGGGCATTTTCAAACATGCCTATCTTGACCGCGGCCATTGTACACATTATTCAGTCTTGACCAATGGTCACTAAGGGTACTAAAGGCCTTACAACAGGAATATAATCGAGACACGTGCAGCTTAATGAAATAAAGATGTCGATTCATTTTTAATTATTTGGTTATTGCGCAGACACATAATCTCATTGGAATGTGTTATGGAGGAATGCTCAGTGAATTTAAACATTGACGGTAGAATGTTGATCAAACATCGACTTTTTTGTACGTAGTGAACATTGACGGCAGAATGTTTATAAAACATTGGCGTCTTTGTACGTGTTAAACATTGACCTTTATGTACGTATTAAACATTGACGGTAGAATGTTTATTAAACATTGGCGTCTTTGTACGTATTAAACATTGACCTTTATGTACATTTACGGTAAAGAGATTATGTGTCAAAATATAAGTTGTGGCTATATCATCGACACGTTCCGAACATTTCTGATTCATGGAAGACCGATATGGCTGCTGATTTTTCTGACACATTGCGTAATCCCTCCAACAAGGGTCACTCACACCGCGGAAACCAATAACATCATCCAATAAATAATCGCAGTGGATTGCAAATTCAACGGTCAACAAAAATCGGGTTTTCCATGTGCATTATTAATTTTTTCAATCTGGAATCACCACGTTGTCTGTGTAAAATGTCAGTCTCAGTATATACGATACACGCCCAATCCCAGTAGAGTAGAATCATGATTTTACCCTTGAATTTTTGTATGTCATTTTCCTCAGATATCTGATTATTTCCATGACATTTCATGTTCATCTTCCACATCCATGATTTGACGAGATACGGTGGCTGATGGAGGTACTTGATTAACGGAACAGTATTTCTCCGATAACTGTTCAATTCCACCTGCCGGCGCCTTATTGGAAAGCCACCAACAATGGTTTCCAACCTGGCCGATCCGAGTCCGGTACGCGATCGGTGCGGTAGAGTAATGCATACCTCTGTCCGCTGAATACAGATGCTATCTGAACAGTGCCGTACAGACAATCGGATATGCTTAATCCAAAGTCAACATCGATTCGAATAAACAAATTCACGTCTAAAAACATTATTTGTCTTTTGACGTTTTACGCCGTGCAGCAATTAATTTGAATGTTTCCATTCAAGTAATTTAGGGAAAAAAATCTGTTCCTATTTGAGATGGGTACAGAGTTAGCTAAGATGGGTACAGGGTTAGCTTAGGTTTTGGGTTGACTGTACTTTACCTGTGTTTTATATTTTTTCGATGGGCTAGTGTTTGCAGATATGGGGAAATAGAATATGAGATTACGGCAGAAAAATTACCAACATAACAAAGCATTAAAACCGTGGCATTGTGAACCAGGGCCATCGCTCATGTGATAGAGATCTCGTGTTTATAGAGGGGGAGGCAGTCTCCCAATAAAACATAGCGGCTTACCAATAATTCTCATAATAGACAAAATACGCTCACCAGCAGAGTATATTTAGCGGCAAACAATATTCAGAGCGGATTAGCAAAATATAATATACAATAAACATGTATCATATTATATAAAATACACGTATCATATTATTATACAAAATACATGTATCATATTATTATGCAAAACACATATATCAAAATATTATACAAAATACATGTATCATATTATTATGAACTTTTACATGAAACACATTATTATGAACTTTTACAAGTAACACATTATTATCAACTTTTACATGTAAATCATAATTATGAGCTCTTTCATGAAAAACATTATTATGAACTCGTACCTGAAGCACATTATTATGATCTTTTTCATGTAACACATTATTGTGATCTTTTACATGTAACACACTATTATGAACTTTTACATGTAAATCATAATTATGAGCTCTTTCATGAAAAACATTATTATGAACTTCTACATGTAACACATTATAATGAACTCTTACATGAAATTCATTATTATGAACTTGTACATGTAACACATTATTAGGAACTTTTACATGTAAATCATAATTATGAGCTCTTTCATGAAAAACATTATTATGAAATCTTACACGAAACACATTATTATGAAATTTTACATGTAACACACTATTATGAACTTTTAACTGAAACACATTATTAGGAACTTTTACAAGTAACACATTATTATTATCTCTTACTCCAAACACATTATTATGCTCTTTTTCATGTTACACATTATTATGAAATTTTACATGTAACACATTAATATGAACTTTTACATATAAGACATTATTATGAACTCTTCCATGAAACACATTATAGGAACTTTTACAAGTAACACATTATTATGACCTCTTTCATGAAACACATTATTCTGAACTTTTACATGTAGCACATTATTATGATCTTTGACATGTAACACATTATAATGAACTCTTACATGAAATTCATTATTATGAACTCTTTCACGAAACACATTATTATGCTCTTTTTCATGTTACACATTATTATGAAATTTTACATGTAACACATTATTATTAACTCTTACATGAAATTCATTATTATGAACTCGTACATGAAACACATTCTTATGAACTCTTACAAGAAACACATTATTATGCTCTTTTTCATGTTACACATTATTATGAACTCTTCCATGAAACACATTATAGGAACTTTTACAAGTAACACATTATTATTATCTCTTACTCCAAACACATTATTATGTTTACACGTAACACATTATTATGCTCTTTTTCATGTTACACATTATTATGAAATTTTACATGTAACACATTAATATGAACTTTTACATGAAACACATTGTTAGGAACTTTTACAAGTAACACATTATTATCAACTTTTACATGTAACCCATTATTATGAACTCTTGCATGAAACACATTATAGGAACTTTTACAAGTAACACATTATTATCAACTTTTACATGTAACAGATTATTATGAACTTTTTACACGAAACACATTATTATGCTCTTTTTCATGTTACACATTATTATGAAATTTTACATGTAACACACTATTATGAACTTTTACAAGTAACACATTATTATCAACTTTTACATGTAAATCATAATTATGAGCTCTTTCATGAAAAACATTATTATGAAATCTTACACGAAACACATTATTATGCTCTTTTTCATGTTACACATTATTATGAACTTGTACATGTAACACATTATAATGAACTCTTACATGTAACACATTAATATGAACTCTTACATGTAACACATCATTATGAACTTGTACATGTAACACATTAATATGAACTTTTACATGTACCACATTATTATGATCTTTGACATGTAACACATTATTTTGAACTCTTACATGAAACAAATTATTATGAACTTTTTCATGTAACACATTATTGTGATCTTTTACATGTAACAGATTATTATGAACTTTTAACTGAAACACATTATTAGGAACTTTTACAAGTAACACATTATTATTATCTCTTACTCCAAACACATTATTATGAAATTTTACATGTAACACATTAATATGAACTTTTACATATAAGACATTATTATGAACTTTTACATGTAACCCATTATTATGAACTTTTACAAGTAACACATTATTATTAACTCTTACATGAAACACCTTATTATGAACTCTTATATGAAACACATTATTCTGAACTTTTACATGTACCACATTATTATGATCTTTTACATGTAACAGATTATTATGAACTTTGACATGTAACACATTATAATGAACTCTTACATGTAACACATTATTATGAACTTTTACATGTAACACATTATCGTATAACTTGCATCGTTAGACCCCTGCTTCATGCATCAATTGTTTGAAGGTATACACATGTCGCATACCCTTGCTGTAGTATCTCCAATTCACTTTCATGGAAGACGCCAAGTTTAGCCTTAATGCATCACATGTTGATGTAAACGAAACTTACTCATTATTTATCTGTTGTTGCATTTTGTAGCTTATATATGAATGAAAGCATGTGTACTTATAAAGACACGTTGATTCATTAGGGAGTCTAACAGGGGTCTAACAATGCAAGCAGGATGTAAGCGACACTTTAACAGTTTTCTTCACAGATTTGTTACCGAGGGAAGTCATGTTACGACGTTATAGTGGAATAAATTTATGAGTATATGATTTTTTTTCTTGTGTAAAAGCATGACCTTATTTTATTTTTTTCCCTGATCAATAGTTTAAACAAGCCCGTGCTGAAATTTGACCACACTGGACAATAGGAGACAACAAAATGCAGGCTAATTAACTTTGAAATCATAGACAGTGAACGTCGTAATACTTCTGACGGTTTGAGTGAGGTGACCGATGAAACTAGAAGTTATACTTCTCACGGGTTTGTGTGGGGTGACCAAAAACCTAAAATAAGAAGTTATGCTTCTGACGGTTTGTGTGAGTTGTTGAACAATCAATATAAAAGTTATACCAACTTGAATTTTAATTAAAGAAACTTGTTTGCTTCCAATAGAGTGCGTCCCTCGAAAAAATAAAATTCAAGATAATTTTTCAAGAGATTTTAGTTTTTCAAAATATCATAATTACTTAGCTCGATATTGCTTTAAGGCCAAAATGATTTTAAAAGTTTGTTCACATTGCCTACTTAAATGGACAGCGGGAGTAGACTACTGTTTATATGTAAAACTTCCCCCGCTCATGGCATTTAATAAGTTGCTGACAATTTGACGTGTTGTTGATTAGCATATCAATATTCCCCCTAAAACTATCGATATCATACATTGAAAATTAGTTAAATGCTTATTAGACTATAAAACTCATTCGTCAAACTACATGTATATGGAGGTTTGAAATTACATTCGTCAAACTACATGTATATGGAGGTTTGTAATTGCATTCGTCAAACTACATGTATATGGAGGTTTGTAATTACATTCGTCAAACTACCTGTATATGGAGGTTTGTCATTACATTCGTCAAATTACCTGTATATGGAGGTTTGTCATTACATTCGTCAAACTACATGAATATGGAGGTTTGTAATTACATTCGTCAAACTACATGTATATGGAGGTTTGTAATTACATTCGTCAAATTACCTGTATATAATGGAGGTTTGTAATTACATTCGTCAAATTACCTGTATATGGAGGTTTGTAATTACATTCGTCAAATTACATGTATATGGAGGTTTGTAATTACATTTAAGATCAACGGAACTGTGAACTAGGAACCAACTTCAGGCTCCTAGATTTTATTTATTTTACAACAATTATGAAACAAGTTATATTAACTTATATAAATCACCCTTGTCGGCACAGATGGATGTGCGCATGCGTCTTAATGTGGGAGGATACCGGAGCGTCCAACATGATCGGGCAGATTTTTCAATGGCCTTTTTTACATTCAATCAGGGAATCGAACCCTTGTCGTTTTGGTGAAAGGTGCGCCACACAACCGCTCAATCAGAATCATTAATGAAATGTACAACACAGAAACACGTATTCCATTTTGTACTATGGTGCGTATTTCCAATAATGCGGAATAGCAGAAGGTCTCCGAAAACTCGAACCGTTAATTCACCAATAAACTCGTCAAACAACACAAAATGATTGTATTTCTCAAAACAAACGCTTAGTCCTCTCTATAACTAGATACTGTTAGCGTTTCCTATTTGCCGAACCTCAGACGATAATGCTTTCAGCAAATATTAAATATTTATCAAACATCGTCTTAATATAACGGAGATTAGGACGGGATTTTCCAGAAGGTGTTGTGTGTATGCAAATCTATGCGATTGTAAAACGTCAGGACAACATATGCCCAATGGGCTGAGGTTGCGATGGAGAAATAGATTTTTTGATGAAAAGTTTCCGAGAAAATATTTTTCCTTTGAAGCGTTATATACAAACTCGGTGATGGCTTTAGCAATTGGCGATCACATCGGTTGAATTAAGATTTTGAACTCGAAGAAGAAAAAGTTCGTAAAAGCCACATTTGTAAGCGACATGTGCCAGACATAAGGAGATGTAGGCCTATCCAGGGCGCTCATTCAAAAAGGCAAAATGTCTGATGATGGTTTCGAGCTTATGACGATAGCAAATCAAATACTTTGGAATGAACTGTTTATTGTAATCGATTTATCATCCTGGCTTGTTGGTTTCGGGTCTTAACGTGAATTGCTGGGTAATGTTTTAGTAAGATAACGCTATTCTTATTTTAGTGTAAAACAAACTAGGGAAGTGATTCGGGTTTTCGTTACCGGCTATAAAAATAAAGGTGTTAAAGAGAAGATATCTAGAAAGAAAATGAAGTAGTTGTTTCTCTTCTCAGACAAATACATCATTTATAAGCTAAACGGTTGTACAGACTGCACTAGAACCTATTTTATGAAAATTAAAAACAGCGTTGATGATGATGATGAAATTGATTTGATACATTAAAAGCCGGGACGAGTTTAGCGTAATTAACGAGTTTTTGGTTGATTAGACAGTGAAAGGTTATTGTTGTGATTGTTAGCGGAGTAACTCGGAAACAGGACAGCTAGGTTATTACGGCGCTGATATCACACCACAGATCAACACACCTGTATACGACCTACCTTTTTTAATCGTCCTGATGACGGACGCTACTATCATCAGAATCACTCAATTAGGAAATCAAGAAATTACATTTAATTACATTTGTATATAGCAGAGTAACAGGCAGTCGACTGATAAGACCTGTCCCCCGGGCCAGCACTCGCGCCCGGGTGTGCATGACAACCATTAAGATGGCGAGTGTGTTTATTTTCTCTCCATACCTCATTGCTGCGATCGCTTTATTCAATATATAATCTGTATTTTTATCATACTGTCCTACTCACCTGAGACCTAGCAGGCCACGATTCTTTATGCCATGTTACGGCGGCGGCGCGCTTTGATGTTCTTCATTTGAGTAACACCTGTTCTAATTTCCCAAGTTGGAGCTTTTAAATTTAATTGCAGCGAGAACATGATGACATGAAATCGATTTCTATTAGCAAAGGCAATCGGGATTACATACAGGTAAAATGTTATTGTTAAACTACCGAACAGTAATGTAATCAGAAAACAAAAAACAGGTAAAGATATAGTGCATCTTAATTATCAAGCGAAAGGCTGATTGTGCTGAGCCGGAGGGAGCATCGCGTTAAAAAATACTGGCGATGGGTCGGACGGAGCGTCACAATACATGGTACATTGTACTGATGCTGATTGAGACGACGCGTCACAATACATGGTACTGATGCTGATTTGGACGGAGCGTCACAATACATGGTACTGATGCTGATTTGGACGTAACGTCACAATAGATGGTACTGATGCTGTGTCTCAATAAATTATACAGTCGCTGATTCGGAAGGAGAGTCATAAAAATGATACTGATGCTGAGTTGGAGGAAGGGTAACATATGCAGGATAACAATGTTGAGTCGCACGGGGCACGGGGCGTCTCAATAGATGGTACTGGCAACGAGTGGGACGGGGCGTCTCAATAGATGGTACTGACAACGAGTCGGACGGGGCGTCTCAATAGATCGTACTTACAACGAGTCGGACGGGGCGTCTCAATAGATGGTACTGACAACGAGTCGGACGGGGCGTCTCAATAGATGGTACTTACAACGAGTCGGACGGGGCGTCTCAATAGATGGTACTGACAACGAGTCGGACTGGGCGTCTCAATATACGGTACTGACAACGAGTCGGACGGGGCGTCTCAATAGATGATACTGACAACGAGTCGGAAGGGGCGTCTCAATAGATGATACTGACAACGAGTCGGCCGGTGCGTCTCAATATATGGTACTGACAACGAGTCGGACGGGGCGTCACAATAGATGGTACTGACAGCAAGTCGGTAGGAGCGTCACAAAAGATGGTACTGACAACGGGGCGGGAGGGGCGTCACAATAGATGGTACTGACACCGAGTCGGACGGGGCGTTTCAATAGATGGTACTGACACCGAGTCGGACGGGGCGTTTCAATAGATGGTACTGACAACGACTCGGACGGTGCGTCTCAATAGATGGTACTGACAACGAGTCGGTAGGAGCGTCACAATAGATGGTACTGACAACAAGTCGGTAGGAGCGTCACAACAGATGGTACTGACAACGAGTCGGACGGGGCGTCTCAATAGATGGTACTAACAACGAGTCGGTAGGAGCGTCACAATAGATGGTACTGATTCTGAGTCGATGGAAGCATTAGGATAAATGATGTTGATGCAGAGTCGGTGGCAGCGTCATGATAGACGCCACACTGATGTTGTAAAGGGAGGTGTCAGCTATTACTCAGCTTAGCTTAACTAGATCGGCCATTCAAATACCTGTAAACATATAGTAGATAGGGGTCTCTAAAGTGACAGTAACACAGAAAACTAAACTTGTTTTCGCCATTACAAGTGTAACCAAGTTTAATGTCCACAAGAAATATAGATTACAGAAGCTCCTCACATTAGTTGTTCATCACGGTACGGGGAACAAAAAGGTAAACATACTGTTTACCTGTTAATTAACACTTCTCCCCAGGTGCGAATCAATCCGGCCCTGGAATGTCACCTTTCTTAGCCATATATTGAAGTCCCTCCATGACAAGGCGGGTGGGGCTGTATTAGTGTCGGGAGGGTACTTCACTTGACTGTCACGTTTATGTAGAGTGACAGATCCCTATTACGTTAGCGGTATGGATTGTAAGCACCTTTAGGGACAGGTGTCAAGTCTTTGTGGCCGGGCGATAAAACAATAAACAACGTAATACCTGGAGTAACAGCCCGTCACAATCGCTAATCCCCCTCTCCCACCTCCACCTACCGCTTCTCTCCCCCTCCCCATTTACCCTTTGTTACCCCTTCCTCCCCCTCTCCGGCCCATTTACCTATTGTTACCCCTTCCGACACCTCTCCGGCCCATTTATATATTGTGACCCCCTCCTCACTCTCCCCATATACCTGCTGTTACATTCATTAATCAATTTTACTTACTAAAGTGACAAACACCACCTTGCAACAATAAACCTGGTTTTCTAAAAGTACGAGTTTGTTCGTGTAGTTATGAATTATGAAATATTATACACATAACTTTGTAAAACGTGATATACTAAATAGACACCAAGGTCAATGTGGTGTTATAATGCTGGTAAGTAGTGACGTTTAGGACCCCTGGCTCACTGCAATGTGACAGTGGTACGAGCATCCTTAACGAAGGTAAAGTTACTTTTTCTCTACATTGATTAAATAGTTTGTTATTAAGATCTGTTGGGTATTTATTTTCTGTGTAGTATAGCAATTGGTTAAGGAGACACGGTAGTCTAGTGGTAGGACGCCGGGCTCGTGACCGAAGGGGTGTGGGTTCGAGTCACGGCACGGCACTGTGTTGTATCCTTGAGCAAGATACTTTACTCCGCTTGTTTCAGTCTACTCAGCTATAAATGAGTACGTTGTTGGGCGGTGCTAGAATTGTTGAATGCTAGCTGTGAGCCCCAAAATGGCAGCACCGGCTGTATGCTCCCCAGGGAGTTGAGAAAGATATTGGCTGCTTGCAAAGGATAATAACCGCGGATAATAATTTGTGAACCGCTCTGAGACGATTTAAAGCGGTATATAAGAACATCGAATTATAATTATTAGTGATATTCAAACAACTGGTATATACGTATTGGTATCGGCTAAAAGATTTTAATGTACAAGATACAAGTAATATTACAGAAGAAAGTGTATTTCGTTTTCAATATACGTACGCTGCTTATATCGTCTATTGCTGGAGGAATCAGTAATCGACCTGTCATTCCGCCTTTTCACGATCTCAGGCGAAAGAAAACCATGTTCATTTTTACCGAAAGTCTCTTCAAACTAAAAAAAATAAAAATACTCAGAACACCTTAGTTTAGGTCCAAATATAGCGGTAACAAACTATCAGGTTCCTGTGTTCCACACTACCAGAGAAACCTCGTTAACCACCCAGGAATTAAATCATCTCCTTTAGCGTACAGTTACAAATATGTACGTAGAATATCTAAAGCTTTTGTTTTACCAGTTTTACATATTTATGTGAAGAAACCCACATTTTGTTTTTTGAGTTCAATTTCATGGGTCTAAAACTACGTTAGCTCAACGAGTTTGTCATACGAAATTCTACCAATACCAACGATGGAAAACTTGACAACTGACAACTAGTTACGTTAGCACGTCCGTTACGTAGCCGTGACGTACATGCGAACATCAAAATGTGAGTTCTACCACGTTTTTGTTCATATTTTCTGATAGGATTACAATCGACGAACAATTTCTGAAAAAAAACGTGCACACTTTGAAGAAACGCAGATTCCTACAGATTCTTGTCTGTTGGTTTTAGGTGTTTCAGGTTTTAACATATTGTTTTCAATACCTTTGACAGCGATTTCAACATAACATTTTGTTTACATTATCAACAGTTCCGATTTCAACATAACATTTTTTCACTTTTAACAGTGCTGATTTAAGTGTGATATTCTTTTTTAACACTTTTGACAGAACCGTTTTAAACATGAGATTTTTTTTTACACTTTTGACAGTGCCGATTTCAGCATGATATTGTTTTCAATACTTTTGACAGTGCAAATCTAACATATTATTTTCAACATTTTTGACAGTGCCGATTTAACATCATATTATTTTTCAATACTATTTTGACAGTGCCGCTTAAAACAAAATATTATTTTCAATACTTTTGACAGTGCCGAATTAGGTATAACATTATTTTAATACTTTTTACAGTGCCGAATTAGGTATAACATTATTTTAATTCTTCTGACAGTGCCGATTTATCCATTAGTAAAATCTATCAATACTTTTGACAATGCCGATTTAGGTATAACATTATTGTAATACTTCTGACAGTGCCGAATTAGGTATAACATTATTTTAATACGTTTGACAGTGCCGATTTATCCATTAGTAAAGTCTATCAATACTTTTGACAGTACTGGACATCATGTGTTATTTTACTTCAATATCCTGTTACATGTTATTACCTAGACTATAAAATGTAAAGGCTAAACACCAAAATAAGATAAATGTGATGAAAATTATGTGATATATATATATTTCATGATAAATGCGGTAAAACTTATTTGATAAAAATAATGTGATAAACATATTGTTATTCTTAAAACAATAGAAAAACAGACTTGTCTTCATTGAATATGATAATTATATCATTATAATCATTATTAAGATGGCTGAAGTTTACGTTAAGACCCTAAAATAAATATACGGTGTCCCCTTTTCAATGCTGTTGGAGAATCCATATCTTATTCAATGGAGATACAAGGAATTATTAACAAGACTTCATATATAAAAATAAATCGATGGATATCAAACGCATACACTTAAAATGTCATGTAATTACTAATTAAAAGCATTGCTTTGTGTGACATTCCATCAAAAAAATGTAAAATAAAAAGATCAACGCAAAATTACATAAGATACAGAAAAAGCTATAAAGTGTTAATATTTGTATGTAGGCTAAAAGAAAAACTGGGCTTTCAGAAGCGAATGTGTTGTAGGCCTAGGGTTGTGTCAATACTAGATCTGACATGCACGGCAGTTTACTGTGCACGCGTGCCAAGTGTGACCGAGCTAAGTCAACATTAACACGTTATACTTAAAAGTACATCAGTTCTAAAACAAGCATATCCGTTACTTGCCCGTGGGTAGGGAAGAAAAACTAACGAAATACCCCGTTACTGCCCCGAGGACGTTCCGCAACCCAGGAAATTGCATAAAAAGATATCCCGTTTTAACATCGAAGATCCCCGATTACAATTTACTTAGAAAATGGACTGTCAAACACAAATGAATGAAATCCCCCTGATAGAATGCCTGTCTGGGCGAGGTAGAGACATGATAAGGGACGCTCTGTACCCCGATTAGATGACATCTTTCGCTAATGGCCCCACGTGCGCACGAGGTGAGGAACACCTGAGATATAATCCGCTGCCTGGAGACGGATTTATGTATCCGGATACAGCTGTGCGTTCGTCTCTGTAAATTCCCCACTATTAGCATCACACTGCCCCCTCTCACCTACGAGGTTTCATTCAATCTTTCAAAATCGTCATTAATCAGAATTTCTAATTAATTATAAATCGAAAATATAACTTTCTCCTGTTCTTCATTCCGAGATAGATGCGATGATAAATTTTGATTAAATTCGTTCCGTTTTAATAATCGCTGGAAGGCCGAGACTGATTAATGACAGTTCCGTATAATTGTAGCAGCCACCGTTTTACCGCTTATTTCACGTGTCTTGATCAGATCAAATAGAGAAACCCCATAAGCATATTTTTAACAAATTTCAATGAATAATTTAAATTAATAAATTATTGACAGATCAAGGAAAATGTTTTTTCATTCTCAATTTTCTTCCTCTGCTTCAATTTCCTCCTAATTTTTCACGGAACATAGACTCACGAATGCATGACATATATATATAATATCTGGATGATATCATTGAATCCTAAAACACTGGCATGACATCATGCTATCTGAATTTCGATGAAATTGACGACAGGTGTGAATCGAGTTAAACTACAATCTCAAACTGCTCCGTCAAATACGGTATTGCTGTTGTGTCCACATAAAGCTTTACCGTGAAACATTCAATATCTCTTTTAACACCGCGCTTTATAATCAATGAACGTTTTCACCCAAACCGGACAATGGGACAACAAACTAAATATAATTCTGATCAATATTGGGCCGATCGAGGTTTTATGTATCGCTTTGGGGTTGATTGTGGCCTACTAGACCACGTGCGCCCCTCAGCCAGAGCTGGAGTGGAGACTGTTTTATATGAGAGCATTTTAAACGATTTTAATCGAAATAGGATATTCGTCAAAGTACTTTTACAACCGTTTGAATTTGTATCTAGGCTATTTGCTTATGTGTTCTGTTATAAATATGCAACGTACATTTATTAATCATATCTTTCTTCATTACATATTTCCAATAAAACGTGCATTTTTAACCTGATTGACTTAACGGTGGTAGTGTAATTTCTTTGAAAATAACATTCTAAAATCCAAGACGGCACAGATCGATGCATCGATTGAGCTATTAATAATTATACTAGCATCAACCTTCAAATATAGTCTTTTCGACCAATGAAGATAATACAGACATAATATGATTTGACAATTTTCCGTGTATAGTAATACTAAAACTTATACTATAACACAATCGAACGTTTAAATAGTATTACCTGAATATCTCTGTCTTTGATGCGGGTGTAATGAATCACCATGATAGACACTATTACATAGCTATGAATACCTACACCACATGAAAGTGTTAAACTTTTATGAACGGACCACCCGTAAGACATTGGAAAGCGTCACCAGACACTGTATAGGGAGGATTGCTGTTAAGTTCATTCAACACTTGAGTCTAAAATATGATATAGTAAAGTCAGTGTGTGACAGTTAGTTATGGAGCAAAAAAATGTACGTTTTTAATTGATTCGGATATTGACAACGCGTCAGGGAAAAAAATAACGATGAAAAAAATGTAGATGTTGCATGGGTTTTTTTTATCAGAACTCTGCAAAAAATTGTCATATTTTTAGGATAATTTATTTAGCATTTCGTTAATCTTTCCGTCAATGTGATTGACAACCATGAAACTGATATCATTTGTAGGTTGAAATAATGTAAACATTTTAGTAATCTGCGTAATTATCGAGCATACATTTTATCATACATGTGGGGAAATTATCAATTGAGTTTTGAATTATACATCATGTCAAACAAACGCTTTAACAAGACGCAATATTTGCCGAGTGACAGTGGGCCGTGTTTGGAGGTTTACATACTTTTTAAAGCAGGCGAGAAACGTTTATACGAGAGTCTATGGCCATTAATCAGCGTTACTGATACGACACACGGGTGTATGTTGATGTTTGGTAATTTTGGGAGTAAGCGTGTTTAGGACTGTACTCGTATTTGCTCGGGGCATACTGAATGAGGAGGTTTATACTTTCAATTGACAGACAGACCGTTCGATCAGGCGACAACAAAAACTTCCTCGCAGTTCAATAATGGGCGGAGCTTAGTACCGTCACGGCCGATACCAGTGGTACTTGTGGTAAATTTGCATACGGTGGGCGGTGCCTAACACTTTGTTGGTCCAGGTACATTGTATATTTACCCGAGGTCAAGCAAGTTTGCTGATATCGTTGGCGTTCGTTGTCGAGTGTTGTACAATATACTACACCGTATTCTGTGTGTGTTTAACGTCCAGTGTATACAGATGTACGAAAAACAGCCTCTCGGACCTGAGTGTCCACAGTCCGGGGACTATCTGACTATGTTGTCTACCAAATCTCCGTACGATGCAGTCAGCGGCAGCAACTACCCGACCTCTCTACCCAGCATGAACAGCATCGGGAACATGGGTTCGATGTCTACTATGGCCATGAGCAATGTGAGTTACTCGCCCCCGGCCATGGGAGGCATGGGTACCATGACACCCCCGGGGATGACAAGTATGGGGATGGGCGCACCTATGGGCATGCCCGGGGGTATGCACGCGGGAATGAACTCAATGAACTCGATGAACGGGATGTCGGGGATGACCAGCATGGGACAAATGCCTATGAACGGAATGAGTGGCGCTATGTCTCCAATGCGGATGGACACGTTTAATAGGGCACAGGCTATAAACCGGGCGAGAGACAAGACTTACAGACGGAGCTACACTCACGCCAAACCTCCATATTCCTACATCTCACTAATAACCATGGCCATCCAACAGTCGCCAAACAAAATGAACACTCTCAGTGAAATTTACCAGTTTATCATGGATTTGTTTCCGTTTTACCGCCAGAATCAGCAACGCTGGCAAAACTCTATCCGACACAGTTTGTCCTTCAACGACTGTTTTGTGAAAGTTCCAAGGACCCCGGATAGGCCTGGGAAGGGCAGCTACTGGACTCTACATCCTGATTCAGGAAATATGTTCGAAAATGGATGTTACCTCAGACGGCAAAAACGTTTCAAATGTGTGAAAAAAGAAATGATTCGTCAGGCGTCCCGCCCCGGGGAAGACGGAAGTGAAGGCTCGATGTCGCCCCGGGATGATCCCTGCTCGCCTCCTCCTCCGTCTCCCCCCGGGAATGTGCCTGTGACCCTAACCGAGACGAAGCGGGAACCACTGCAGCCGATCGAGCACACCCCTCCTCCACTTCCTCCTTCTCAACACCCGCAACAGGCGCAGCAGCCCCCTCAACCCCCGCCCGTGTCCCTGGGCCACGAGATGCCGCCACACTCTATGCGACACATGCAGCATGATCCCATCCACCAAGGATATCACCCCCATCACAACCCCACCCACTCATTCAACCACCCGTTCTCCATAAACAGTTTAATCACCGATAACAAAATGGACCTTAAAATGTACGAAATGCAGAGTGGTTATGGATACAACCCCATGGGACTCCCGATGATGGGAGGCAAAGACTCTATGGGGGTAGGGCCCATGCAGCCCGCCCCTGACGGCTATTACAAGACATACGCACCCCATTCAACGGCGGCATTATGACTAGAGCTATGAAGAGACTGTTATGACAATGTTTTATAATTGAAGACAGGAACAAATGCTACATACCAAAGATTTAAATGTTTAATTGTTCAGAAATTATTATGGAGACTATTTTGTTTGTATTTGAACTCGCGATGTGTATGTGATTGACAAGTGGTGAAAATGTGTTCGAACCTAAATCACGTTTTTTGTACTACGGATCTCGCTCTCCTTGGATGTGTGTGGACGCGCGACTGCTTGGGAGTATTTTGGACCCGTTATAGGGATTGAAGGTTACGTGACTTTACCAATATTTTTCCCTGGGAGGTATAACTATAATTTAGTGTTAATTTATTTCGTATGAACAAAACTTCTAGTGTTGAACATATCTGTTAAAATGGATTTCTAGAGCGGTAATCTGTAGCTTTCTCTATTTTAAATGTGATCAGTCAGTCCGACAACTTATGTGAGTAGTACATCTGCATGGCCGCTTTTCTACCTGAACTGTGAGCTCTTTATCATTCAAATTTATATATTATGATATATATATTTAAGAGTTATTATTTTTGCTGTTGTAGATAATGGTTCGTAAGAATTATACTATTTTCCAGATATTTTGTCTTTTATTTATTATTTTCCATATATGGTAAACATATTGGTGACGTCTTTCCGTATGCGTCAGATGGAATTCTTTCCCTTTTCTTACATGGGGAAAAAAGGGGTTCGTCCTTTTAGGTTAAAGCAGAGGTGACCGTTCGGTATGTGTCGGGGTGGATTGGGCCTAAGTCCAAGTCAGGCCGGATACCAGCGGTCACTGTTGCTACGCATACAAAGCGGGCGGACTCTATATCTGAGATTGAAGGAGATACGGTTTGATAAATGTGTCCAGTGACAGATTTACCCTAACTCTACAAACCTTCAACTCAGTCTGCCGGTAAACTTGCTCATTTTTAGCTAATATATATCCTCAAACTCGGAAATACTGTTATACTAAAGGTCGATTGGGTAAGCGCGCTGACTGTCGAATTTTCACTTTCTCGGGTGGATTTCGCGTCAAGTTCCATGTGTACAGGGGCCGAGGTGGGACACTTTCCTACCTAAACAAATATTTTGTCATTACATTTTAGCGTTCATTCACTAACTCGAGATTTATCTGTTAGGTTAGTGTGTTTGGGCTCTATTTTAAATGTTTATATTACCGAGGCTCTGGTTTTTTACACCCGGATTGATAGTTATTCACAAAAAGGGGTGTTAAATATTAAAGAAAGAAATATAACAATTATCAAAGGATTCTTAAAACAAACTTCTCGGGGCAATCTTTTTGGAATTAATTTGAATGAATAAGGATCAGTACTTATCTGGTTTGCGCTACAAAAACATAACAGTTTGAGCGAGTCCTGACTTTCAGGTAAGATATTCTCAGGCGTGGAGATGAGCCGCTACTAATCTACACACGCGGAGTCCCATTTAATTTAGTGAAGATTTATTCTACGAATTAGAAAAATAATCTACTTTGAAAAAACACATACGCATTGGTTTGGAGATTTACACACAAGATAAATACTGTATTTTCATAATAACACATTGTATAGATTCGGATCACGGCAGTACTCAGTCATTGATTGGTCTGTATTTAGCATTGTAAAATGATCTCTGTTCAAACAATACATTCATTAACTGTATGTAATGTATAGCGCGTTGAATAGATCGAAGTAATTAGCTTGAAAAAAAGTAACGTCTGTTTACTGTCCTACCAATAATTATATAAAACACACTTTCACATACACGGCAAATGACTGGTAAACCCGACGACAATCCGTTAATTGTTTTATTAATTGGTGATCTGGCAATTTCATTGTACTAATTAATATACCAGTAGTCCGGGGAGTGAAGCTTGATAACAGTATTATTGCAAAACTTATTTCATTACTTCTGTAGTATTAGACTTGAAGCAGGGTTTTTTTGTTCAGGATTTAATTTGAATTTAGCTTACAATACATTTATTTACACCTGAATTTTATTTAAAAAGAATATCGCTATTGAAATACTTATAGTCTATACTTTCAGTTATGTCATTCTACGAGTAAGAACATTTGAGGTGTTACGTGTACATTTATATTCACGAAACCTTTTTAATGATTTGTATCTTTTTCAAATATACGGCGTTTCAATTTCCAAATTAATTCCTCACTAATTCAATACCAGGTAATGCCGCGCTGTTCACAGAAAAGATTCCCTGATAAAATTAGCATGCTACGCTGTGTTGTCTAACTCGTCATCATTAAATTACATTGTAATGGTATTCGGCCACAAACATGCAAACGTTAAATCATCATCTTCTTGGTAAATTTGATTAGTAAACAGCCGAATGGCATTAAAAAGGTAAGCGGGTGTCAGTCACGGGATGTGTGGGTTGGTGTTAAGTTGTGGATTTATACATTCTGACAAGCATAGAAATGAAACAAAACTTTCTTAATTCATCAACAAATTTGATATTCGAAATAACTTTCTGATTTCTTTTTCCGACGTTTGAAGAATTTATAAATTGACACTTATCGAAAAGTTTGAAGATTTTTAAATTTACATTGAGATGGAAATAATGGTATATATACGTTTAATGTGTAACATTATTTAAGTTTTAGACATCAGTAAATAATTAGACAACTGGTTTGTCTGCTCTTGCTTATAATTGTAGTGCTTTGCTTCCAAGGACAACACTCGTTCCGTGAAAATGTGAAGTTTATTTGTTTAAATATTTGTCATATTTAGGCAAATATTGTTAAAATTTTTACAAATAGAAATCAGTTTCATGAATTGAAATACGAAAGATTATCAAACAAACTTGGGGCTCATGTATTATGATTTAGTAGATTATGAAAACAGTTGTGAGTATATGATTAAGTCAAAGTAACATAGTTTAAGAACACGATGCAGTTTCAGAATTAACCTTTATTTTTGAGCGTTGAATTATGTTATCAAATACATTTGGAGTCGGGGGAAAAACATTTACTGAGGAAAAGTTTCAAAATCGGTTTAATAAAGGCCGATTAATAAAATAAATAAATACATAAATTACATCAGCAAATTTAGACATTCATTTTAAACAGTATTTTATTGAGAAGTAAAGCAATAAAATGATCATTGAGAAATAAACAAAGAATTAAGTAACTTTGGATTTCTTCCATTTTACTGTTAATTATAATAACCCAAATAAATAACGATAAAATCTGCGTTATTAACACATTTGTCTCACTGATAAAACACATGTGTAATAACAGAATTGTAACACATTCTACACACACAGACACATGTAAGTACATTATGGAACAGGATTGGTGACTTTACACACCTGTGTAATTTTGTGAGGATGGACTATTAGGGTATGTGACGAACCACAGCACTGTGACTGGCTCTACAAATATTACCATGTACCACGATATATAACTAGCTACGTACACGCACCGCGTTATCTGGGTTTGATTCAGCTTAATACTTGGACTAAGTTGAAAATCTGAAACACTGTTTACGACAAAAACATCTCACCAGAGACAGGGTACTGGGGCCTCATAAGTTTTAATAAATTGGAACCAAGAATTTAAACATACAAATGTACTTTAGAAGAAATATTATTTGTATTCAAGGAAATTAACAGGAATTCTTTTACAGCATCTTGAAAATTTCAACGACAATTAAAAGTGTTTGGTGTAATTGTTTTTAAATCGAGCTTAAGTTATGAAAGAAACATTGACCTTTCATTTCGCGTTGCTTGACTGAGGGGTATCTTCTTATTTCTTATAAACATATCATTGATGATTCTTTATCATTACAATGAAGAGCGGTGGTAAAATACTTGAATTGCGATTTTATTGCAATAAAATTTATTTGTTTCCATTTATATATTTTCATGATAACATCTTTTTATGAAGGCCAGACTGATTATTTTTCATTTTAAACATTTAATACGGTCATTCTAATTGATCCATTTTAACTGATTCCGGCGAGGAAAGGATACAGTTGGAAGCATGCAGGACGAGTGACGCTTATATGACAGGTAACACCAGGCCAAATTCTGGGACACATGCTTTATATTTTCCTTGGGATTTAATAAGGATGCCACAACACCTTAAATCAAGACAATATTCCTTCGGGAAAAAAACCTTATAAATCAAAAATGATATTTAGATTAGAACTCTTTCGGGAATCGTTGACTATTAAGTACTGGTTGACACGATTCCTTATGGAAGACGACTCAGGTGTTTTCCGGGTCAAGGTCAGCCGTTTCTGGCCCTCTTCTGTAGAAGGTGTGGTAGGTGCCCCCTACAAGTCTCCGGCTAGCATGTCCCTAGTCCTTCTTTATAACCCAAGTCCGGCTCAAAGTCCTTTGAGATCATTGCGACGCGTTATTTTCTATATAAATCCAATGACTGCCAGCACCGTTTGAGCTATACATATGTTTTTGTATCATTCAAAATTTAAAACGATGCTATTTAAGAGAACCCTTTCTCTAGACAATGGTACAAACTCTCCCGAAATCTTCAGTCCGCCCCCAATGCACAGCTTTGAATGGACCTAGTGAATTGTGACCGTGCTCTGTTGCCCATTTCTCCCATTCTCACCGTCCCGATAGGAAATGTTTGGCCGGGTATTATTCTCAAACTCTATATAGCATTGTTATTAAAGATCTGGTAGTAATCGTACTGGGCCGTGGTGATATGGCTAATTTATAATTTGTTTTTCACACTATGGCTCAATACTAAAAGGAAATATCATTTCTTTATGTGCCAACGATTTGACGCTCGGTTCTAAGTCTCTTTTTAATTTAGCGATTTAAACGTAGTTTTTGTAGCGGAATTGTATCTCAATGTTTTTGCCGAGCGCGTGACGAGACAGGCTACACCCGTCTAGGGAAATCCGTCGTATTTCTTTAGTTCTTTACAAATATGAATACCGGATTCTTCTGTTATTTTCAATAAAGATTTTAAATCTTTTGTTGATAAGCCCTTTAAATGTAGTTTATATTGCTAATGCCAATTACAACCCCTACAACTCGGACCGTAACATCAGAACAAATATTACAAAGACACAGAATTGGATTTCTTCTCAGAACCCATTTCCCTCGCCACATGACGTTGCTAGATCCACGCTGGTGTGGCCAATAGATGGTTGAGCACGTGCAACGGTCGCGTCATACTAAGATTTAAAGTTTTCTTCTCAATTCCCACAAAAACTTAAATATCCAGGACATGAATGTATACTTTTATATTAGGTAGCCTACTTCGCTGTCCTAGTGATATTGACAAGTGTAAAGGAGTGTATTGACCGCCTCCCGAGTAGGTAGCGCTCGATCTACTCCTAGGGGGATCACAGGCATTGGACAACAATGGCAGACGGCTGATGAGACTGAGAGCACTTTTCCCGCCTTCCCGTGCCAGGTTACCGATGGTCACGTGATACTGACATGCCGCGTGCTTTGTGCAGACGATAGAAAATAGTAACAATGGTTGATTATATCATCTTATTGGTGCTTATAAAATTGTACAGCGTTTAAAAAATGTTCACGAGTCTCAAAGGATTTTTATGATAAGTTTTATCAATAAACCGTTCAAAACTCTATCTAAAAGTATGCTGAGGGCTGTACTAGAATGTATGCGATAATGTGCTTGTCTTTATTTACTGTAACAGTTAACGTTTTGCTGATAAAATCATGGAGTAATAGGAAAATAACAACAGGAATACACAGCAACCTGTTCACAATATACTCCGACAGAACGAGAGGACGAGGTCCCAATTGGAAAATAGGACACCGTGAAATAAGGTGTGCTTCCGTCCATGTTTGGGAAGGGTACATTGTACCATCAGTATCCGGAATAAGACATTTTGCTGAGTACTGGAGCACTGAGGTTATTTACAAAACCAAGCCATTTTCTCACAAAATTGTACACATTTTATAAAAGCAGAGTAACGTATAAACACACTTATGATTTCATGCCATTTTGTCGCTAACAACACATAACATACTATTTATCATACACAAACGATAGCATATTGTTTATCATACAAAAACTCTACCAAACTGTTTATCATACACGAATCATACCATACTATTTATCATACGCGAATCATACTATACTATTTATCATACACAAACCATTCCATATTGTTTATCATACAAAAAACATACCATATTATTTATCATGCACAAACCATTCCATATTATTTATCTTTCGCAAACCATGCCATATTATTTATCATACCATATTATTTATCATACCATACTATTTATCATACACAAACCATTCCATACTATTTATCATACACAAACCATTCCATATTGTTTATCATTCAAAAACCATACCAAACTATTTATAATACACGAATCATGCCATACTATTTATCATACAAAAAACATACCATATTATTTATCATACACAAACGATAACATATTATTTATCTTTCGCAAACCATGCCATATTATTTATCATACCATATTATTTATCATACACTAACCATGCCATATTATTTATCATACCATACTATTTATCATACACAAACCATGCCATATTATTTATCATACCATACTATTTATCATACACAAACCATGCCATATTATTTATCATACCATACTATTTATCATACACAAACCATGCCATATTATTTATCATACCATACTATTTATCATACACAAACCATGCCATATTATTTATCATACCATACTATTTATCATACACAAACCATGCCATATTATTTATCATACCATACTATTTATCATACACAAACCATGCCATATTATTTATCATACCATACTATTTATCATACACAAACCATGCCATATTATTTATCATACCATACTATTTATCATACACAAACCATGCCATATTATTTATCATACCATACTATTTATCATACACAAACCATACCATACTATTTATCATAAACAAACGATAACATATTGTTTATCATACACAAACCATACCAGGCACATTATTTTTAACATACGAACCATAAGATGTTTTGTCTTACGAGCAATCGACATAGACATTTTGACTGATATATCTACACGTGTATATGTGATACACATTATACATATTTCAGGTACTCATATTTCATAGTCATGACACATTTTTCTATAGTTACACATTACACAAACGCATGCTCGAATACATATTTGTCAACACATGACGCTGGGATTATAAAATAATAAACACATTTTGACATCGAAACACTTTCCTTTGAAGTACTATAATATTTCAGATTCGAAAAATGCTCGCAAATATTAGATTTTACATATATACCTACTAATCGAAGTCTTAAATAAGATAGGCATTTCAATACGTAATCATGTCCGTGTTTACATCGTTGACATCAAGTTGTTCCGAATGTCTGCTGCTATACTGAATATCTCCAGATTGTACGAATTATCACATTATCAACACAGATTCCGCAACTGTATTACGGGAAAGCCATGGAAACTGTACGTGTGGGTTCCGGGTGGAGGTTCCCGGAGGGACGGTCCCAACACGCCTGCCGGTAGTACGGACCAGCAGTTTGTCTGGTATGATAGCGTTTCAATCAGTTTATATACAATTTGCGAACTGCCTGATAGCAACTAGCAAATATTTTCGCGTGTGTAGTGTTTGCAAAACCTGAACACACATAGTTCCTGATTGTGTTGTGGACACAGATAGAGATGTCAACAGCTCTATACCGTTCACACTAACAGAGGTTATGTTGTAACAATCCTAGGTAAATTTGTTATTTGTGATAAAAAGATACTGATCGGCCTGTGTAGACTATGAGTACACACAGGGTCAGTGTATCGCTGGCCTGGGAGGAGGAGGAGGAGGAGGGGTTATACCACTAAATACATATTTACTGTAGCAATCAAAACACAGACTTGTAATGATAAATTAGATTTGCGCGCGAACCCCGATAAAGCCACGTTTACTTAACACATATAAACACTCTGAATTGTAATAAAAACAAAAGTTGCCCTGATAAGGTTATCAGACGAGTAACACAATTTAACGTAAAATACAACATGTCGTTGTCTTATTTGTTTTTATTTGCTAGCTGATTGTACATAACTTTAAAATGTCGTTTGTTTATATCTTAAATAAACAAACACAAACAAAATGTTCATCACTCTGTATGTAAGAAAAAGAAACAATCATGATACCAACACAACTTATATTTATGAATCAATCAAGTAGTAGCTTGAAATAATAGCAACGATAAAGGAGCACCTTGCCTTAAATCACGAAAACAATAATCTGTAAATAAATTGAGACTATTTTCACAGCACTCACCGTAATTAATCTGCCATGCTGTTTATTAGGCTGTAATGCCATAATTTGCATTACTAAATATTTATATCTTATATCAAACATCTAAATGTAGTTCAATATATATCATATTTTCTATAATCAACATATATGCGTGTATTATGGTTGAACATATAACGAGGGGCTTATTGTTTTTTTTCTAATATTTTAAAATCCCCTGTTATGTTTTCTATTTTTAATATAATACCTATGCTTATTATCTATTCTACCACAAATAATGAAATGGGATAGTGTTTTGTGTCTTTCGCAGTGACCTTGCGCCTATATTATACCGGTGACCTATTTATGCGGACCGAGCTCGGTTTGCCTATTTTAAATCTTGACATTTTCAAGGTTAAATCTTGACGGACCGGCAAATGTAAATGCAGTCCTTGAAAATCTTTATCAAGGCTCGCTGAAAACCAACACCAGTTTCCTATGTCCGTTGCTAGATCAAAAATTAATAACTCCGGTCTAACTGATTGAACCGCTACGAACGCAAAAATGAAAGCAGCCGTTCTTTTGCGCGTGCAAACATTTGTCACGTGATGCCTAAATCGTCACTCAATTGGGCAGTTGTCCTATTTAGCGTGCTCTACCTAGATAAGTATTGGAAGGAATAAACATAGTGCGTAATAAATTGTTGAATTTTTATAAACATATGAAAAACGATAAAAACCAAAGAAAAGGCATCATCGCCGCTGCCTGAGTGTGACCTTCACCCTGAACAGTCTGAGAGAAGGTTTTGTATGGTCGGTGAATGTCAACAACATGCTCATCTCGCCTTGGATTTTTTTTAAATTCGGATCTGAAATGCCCAGAGCCTCTATTTCATTCTAAATTTGACAGACGATGAATAATTGACACTGACGTTATGCTTTATAGAATCAATATATCATTTCAATCAATCAAAACCAGCATCCTATCGGCAATACACGTCAACACATGAAAACAACACCTAACAAACTTACAAACACTCATAGTAAAATTCTGGGGGACATCCTTATTTTGATCTTGGCAGGTATTAGAAGCTGAATAGAAACTTTTTGTTTGTTTGTTAGCAAATCTTCAAAATACAAAATGCATGCGTGAACCTTCCAAGGGAAACCAGTCCCAGCTCACTTGTTCTTGAAGGAGCACGGCACGTGCACGGTCCGTTTGGAAATGACATATGCACGCGCATGGTCTATTGTCCTAAATTACATATCTATTAAGCAATGAAAACTGTTGTTACATCGCAGAGGTGTTAGAATCCGTTGAACGAAATATTATTCTATAGTACTATTTATCAATCTGTAATAATAAATATTAACTTATAATACTATGTATTACTTTGTAATACTAATTGTTAAACTTTAATAATAAATAGTAATATATGATACTATATATTGATTTGTAGTACTAATTATATGATTCTGTAAAACTGTTCATATATATAAATATTATAAATATAGAAGACTTAATCTACATGTTTATTAATAAATCTTAATATATAATAGCGTACATTAGTTTGTAATTTTATGATTTTTTGATAATGACTATTAATCTGTAATAAAAATTGATAGCATATTTTAACTTGTAATACTATATATATTATTATTTTATTATCAATATGTATATGTTATAATATATATCTATTTGTTATATTATATTTTATTTTGTAGTACTAAATATTACTCTGTACTACTTTACCAAATATTAATCTTTATCAATACCCGTGTAACTGTACTGTGAGTACGGGGTAAAGTCGTATCTATCAGACATATAACGACATGACGACCCATTAAGCCCCATAGCTCGTGTATCTGAACCGTGGTCAGACATCGCATGTTGCATTACATCTCCGAGCAGGCGCATTAAGCATGGTCCCGTCCATCCTAATACAGATACCGGTATCTCTTGATCACCCCTTCTGCCTTTGATACCTGTATCCATATATAATCTGTACCTGACGTCACAATGCACGATAAAGCAATGTCATGTCGTCCATTTGTGATACGATTGTACTAGATACGGGCATGTTAGTTCCTGCCTTAAGATTGGGCAGACAGGATGGGGACGATGGACCAGACAGAATGAAGAAGATGGAACAGACAAGAAAAGGAAGATGGGCCAGGCAAGAGAAGAATAATCGTGCAGACAGGAAAAAGAAAGTTGCCCGGACAAGAAAAGGAATATGTAGCAGAGCGGATGGGGACGATGGACCAGACAGGATGGGGACGATGGACCAGACAGGATGAGGACGATTGACCAGACAGGATGAGGACGATTGACCAGACAGGATGAGGACGATGGACCAGACAGGATGGGGACGATAGACCAGACAGGATGAAAAAGATGGACCAGACAAGAAAAGGAAGATGAACCAGGCAAGAGAAGGATAATCGTGCAGACAGGAAAGAGAAAGTTGCCCGGACAAGAAAAGGAATATGTAGCAGACAGGATGGGGACGATGGACCAGACAGAATGAAGAAGATGGACCAGACAAGTAAAGGAAGATGGGCCAGGCAAGAGAAGGATAATCGTGCAGACAGGAAAGAGAAAGCTGCCCTGACAAGAAAAGGAATATGTAGCAGACAGTATGGGGACGATGGACCAGACAGAATGAAGAAGATGGACCAGACAAGTAAAGGAAGATGGGCCAGGCAAGAGAGGGATAATCGTGCAGACAGGAAAGAGAAAGCTGCCCTGACAAGAAAAGGAATATGTAGCAGACAGTATGGGGACGATGGACCAGACAGGATGAGGGCGATGGACCAGACAGGATGGGGACGAAGGACCAGACAGGATGGGGACGATGGACCAGAAAGGATGGGGACGATGGACCAGACAGTATGGGGACGATGGACCAGACAGGATGAAGAAGATGGACCAGACAAGAAACGGAAGATTGGCCAGGCAAGAGAAGGATAATCGTGCAGACAGGAAAGAGAAAGTTGCCCAGACAAGAAAAGGAATATGTAGCAGACAGGATGGGGACGATGGATCAGACAGGATGGGGACGATGGACCAGACATGATGGGGGCGAAGGACCAGACAGGATGGGGACGATGGACCAGACAGTATGGGGACGATGGACCAGACAGGATGGGGAAGATGGACCAGACAGGATGGGGACGAAGGACCAGACAGGATGGGGACGATGGACCAGACAAGAAAAGAAAGATGGACCAGGCAGGAGAAGGATAATGGAGCAGACAGGAGAATAAAAATGGACAAGAGAGGATAGGAAAGACAGACCAGACAGGAAGAGGGAAGTTAGACCGGACAGGAAAAGGAAATGGACGAAACAGGAGAAGGAAGGGGGACAAGGCAGGGGAGGGAAGAAAGACCAGACCAGAGAAAGAAGATATACCACACCGGAGAAAGAACATGGACTAGACAGTATGATGCAGATGGACCAGACAGGATGAGAAAGGTGGACCAGACCGGAGAATGAATATGGACCACACCGATGAAAGCAGATGGACTAGACAGTAGGATGAAGATGGACCACAACTGAGAAAGAAGATTGACCGGACAGGAGGAGGAAGGTTGACCACACAGGAGGGGGAAAATTGACCAAACAGGAAACGGAAGATGGACAAGACCGGAGGTGGAAGATGGACAAGACCGGAGGAGGAAGATGGACAAGACCGGAGGAGGAAGATGGACAAGACCGGAGGAGGAGGATGGACAAGACAGTAAGATGAAGATTGACCAGACCGGAGTAGACAGATGTACCAGACTAGGGAAAGACGATGGACCAAACAAAAGGAGAAATATTGACCAGACAGTAAGATAGAGGTGGACAAGACAGGAGGAGAAAGATTGACCATGGATCAAACAGTTGCAGAAAGATGGACCAGACAGGAGTAAGCTCGAAAGGATTAAGGAAACTACACTGATGTCCGAGTTACAATCTCCATATAAAAAAACGATTGAGGTGTCTGTGTATTTCGGAGGTTAGAAAAGTTTGAATTGATTTAAGGAAGGTATTGAAAACAATCAGTCATCTAAGGCATTCCAAATAAAAATAATAGAATGTATCAAAAGTTAGAAACGGAGTGTGAATGTCGTTATTGTAACGTAGTCTAGAACACCCATCGAACAACTCAAATGCATATATTAAAACTGGTAAAAGAAATATCTTAAATTCTCGAAAGAGTATCTCGACATATCAGGTCTTTAAGATTCCATGTGACGCGTTTTCGTAACAGAAGATTTAGAATATCTCGGTCCGTATTGAAATATTCTTGGATTTCAAAACAAGAGGACTATGGCTTTAATAGTGATGTATCATCTGCAAAAGACGATAGACTGAATCGAAAATATCTGCAATATCATTAATTTCACGATCAATCCTTTATGCCAAACCCTATGCAATGTTTTGGCAAATGTCACAAAATACGACGTAGGTAAATTTCTTTTCTTCAAGTGCAATACATATTTGGTGATCAATATTGATGAGTTGGTACACTGTAAAATGGCCGTGAATGAAAACCGACTGATACTTGTAAATAAAAAAAGAATTTTCAATAAAATGTTTATACAAGTGTTTATAGATCACTTTACCCAAAACAAACCCAACAGTGGACAGCAGTGAAATCGGTTTGTAGATTGATGGAGAATGTCCGTTTCTCTTTTGAAACAATATCATAACATTGACTTATTCCCGTGTTTTTTATAGACTCCTATCAATGAAGACATCACTTATTATATCGAAATGGATACAAACAGCGATTGCACTATTTCCTAGCATATGTTGGTTAATTCAAACTCAAAACGAGGCCTTTCCGTATTTCAATATCTGTAAAGCATCACGTATTTCTGTAGAATTTACTCTAATGGAACTAATCTGTTTGTCAATTTTTTTGGCTCAATAATAAGAACAACAGCCGAATCCTACGCTTATGGGTCGCTTTGAATCAAGGACTATTTATACGAGCAGTACAACCATCGTGGTCATTTAATGTTCTATCAACATGTACTACAGAGGAATCAATATTAGAGATATTTAAGGATTAACTTGAACATATTTTTCATGTTATGGAGCTATAACACACCAAAAACGGAGTGTACCCTAAATAATTAAAAAACATGAAAGTGCTTGTTACAAGCAAGATTAAATTATACTCGGATAAAAGTATAGGATATAGTTGGTCCCATAAGAGAAGGATTTTTTTATAACGTTAGTTAAGATATAATAGTTGAAAAGGGGGACAGAGAGGTGTTGGAATCTTACCGAAACTGCCTGGAAAGTTTTATTGGACCAAAAGTAAATTGCAAAATTACACGAAATTCATGATAAATACGATTTCTAGTCGATTAACTCGGCGTTTCGTGGCTCATCTCAAAGAATGGTGGGTGGTTTTTTTTCTTGGTTTCGGCAAACTGTAATCCTTGTCGACACAAACATTCCGCTTCCTCTTCAGCTGTTTAACAGAAGTTTGTATTTCCTAAGGAAGGTTGTGTAGGCCGGGCAGAAGGAAGTAATCTCCTACTGTACAGTAGATTATTTGTGGCATTGTTCATTACTATTAAACATTATTTTTTATTTTTTTATTTTCAAATTAAGAATAATAATTTTAACATACTTATTGTATGTCATCTGCATTTTAAACTTGTGCTTCCATTTCTAATGTAATGGGGTTCCGAGTGTTCAAAGAATATTTTTAGCTTGCGACAAAAATGATATAGAAAATGAGATGTATTTTATCGTCGTGAAGGTGCATAAAATCCGTTCATTTATGATTTATTTTTATTTTTTTGAGTAATGTTAATTTCAAATTTATTAGTAAAGTGTGTTTATTAGGAACAGTACCACTTCTCAAAAGAGTTATAATGTGGACATCAAGGTTACAGCACACCTCGGGGACTAAGGAACCCACCAGCAGAGTCGACCACCTTGTATCCTAACAGATGTACGTAACACACATACAAACACACAGGTAATTGCAATTTAATAATTTAGTAATCGATACAGTATGCCAAAGATGAATTACACGGTATCATACAGATGTTTCGTCCTTATGAGCAAAAAACGGACGAAACGGTCATCTGGTAAAAACAAATATTTTGTATGGTTTCTGCATCGGAATAAGAAGTTTTTTATATACGTGTTTCATTGCCCGTATTACTAGTGATTATTCATAGACTTGCTTTCTTTGATTTAAACATATGTTATTGCAAAAAGCAGATGTTGCAAACGAATTGGACACAAGTTTTGCCAACTTATTGAAGTCCTCTTCGACACAAATTAATTGATTACAATACGTGGCACTCAATGTTAGAGCTACTTAAAAATACATATGACAAGAAAGAATTGTAGGTAAGAGAGGGGACAAAGAAGAGGTCGAAATATTGCAGAGTGTAATTAGTTTTCATATAGATTGTGAGCCATGTGAGAGTTCATTTTCCACGTAGACGGAGCTTGTGATATACTAAACACCTTTCACACACCTTGTCTACTGTCCATTACATCCCGTACTTTGCTTTCAATTCAGATGTAAAATATGATACTGACACGAAGAACGAGACTGTACTTAGAAACATAAGATTCGATTTTAACAAGAAAAAAGAAAAAGAAAGACATCATATCAAATACTATTTCAGAAACTGTAATAACTCACCTATCCCTCCGTAAAGACAGTCATTAACAAAATCAGTGATCTTCCCATCAGCGGTATGACTGGAATAACTTAAGTAATTCTTTACGTTCCAAGTCATCATCTAATGATTATAAATCTTCGTTAATTTTAACAAAAATGCTCTGAAATTTCTGAAAGATTAATTTACAACGAGAAAAAAAACACCGGGAAAAGAATACTGATTTTTTCATATAAATGACTATGGCGTGATTGTTGTATAGGATAAACATTATATGAATTCCGGCTTGCTCATGTGAGCATCCATATGAAAATTCGTTGATTCTTCACTAGTGTATTCAGTACAAAACAAAGGAGCAAACTGAAAAAATATAGTAGCATCAACATGGATTGTATGGAATTTCTGTTACACTAGGCCCTCAACCAAGAAAAAACGTTGCTACCCGTTAGAAACAAGGCTATCTCAAACAAATTGGACTCTCAAGCTTACTAATCGAGGAAGAAATGACTTTGAACCGAGACAAAAATGCCTATTTTTATGTAAATACAAATATTTATGCATACATTTTTACTCCAAATGCATGGCTTATGAAATTGGCCGAGACAAATTTGCCTCATAATGCTGATCGAGGAAATCAGAATATTCATGGATAAATGTGGTCAATTTCAGAGAGATAACATTATAAATTTTAATATTTCAGTGAAATAGTTTAATAATGTCTCAGATATGATACTTTAGTGCGACGATTCTTTGAAATCTGCAACATGATATTTTAGTGAGATAACACGGTAATGGTGCTATGGTAAATGCTGTCATTTGGTCTTCAACTCTGATGTTAGTCACCTGTTAGCCTGGTGAGGAATTAAAACAATGAAATATGAAGAGCAAAGAAGACTGTGCATCTCTTCATTCTTGCAGCATTGTACATTTTATTACAATGAAGAAACACACTCTACCACAACACGACACGATCTAAACACGCTCTACCACAACACGACAAGATCTAAACACGCTCTATCACAACACGACACAATCTAAACACGCTATACCACAACACGACACAATCTAAACACGCTCTACAACATTGTACATTTTATTACAATGAAGAAACACACGCTACCACAACACGACACGATCTAAACACGCTCTACCACAACGCGACACAATCTAGACATGCTTTATCACAACACGACACAATCTAAACACGCTCTACCACAACACGGCAAAGGAAAAACACGCTCTTCCACAACACGACACGATCTACACACGCTCTACCACAACACGACACAATCTAGACATGCTTTATCGCAACACGACACAATCTAAACACACTCTACCACAACACGACACAATCTAAACACACTCTACCACAACACGACACGATCTAAACACGCTCTATCACAACACGACACAATCTAAACACGCTCTACCACATCACGACACGATCTAAACACGCTCTACCACAACACGACAAGATCTAAACACGCTCTATCACAACACGACACAATCTAAACACGCTCTACAACATTGTACATTTTATTACAATGAAGAAACACACTCTACCACAACACGACACGATCTAAACACGATCTACCACAACACGACAAGATCTAAACACGCTCTATCACAACACGACACAATCTAAACACGCTCTACCACACCACGACACGATCTAAACACGCTCTACCACAACAAGACACAATCTAAACACGCTCTACCACAACACGGCAAAGGAAAAACACGCTCTTCCACAACACGACACGATCTAAACACGCTCTATCACAACACGACACAATCTAAACACGCTCTACAACATTGTACATTTTATTACAATGAAGAAACACACCCTACCACAACACGACACGATCTAAACACGCTCTATCACAACACGACACAATCTAAACACGCTATGCCCCAACACGACACAATCTGAACACGCTCTACCACCCCACGGCAAAGGAAAAACACGCTCCTCCACAACACGACACGATCTAAACACGCTCTATCACAACACGACACAATCTAAACACGCTCTACAACATTGTACATTTTATTACAATGAAGAAACACACCCTACCACAACACGACACGATCTAAACACGCTCTACCACATCACGACAAGATCTAAACACGCTCTATCACAACACGACACAATCTAAACACGCTATACCACAACACGACACAATCTGAACACGCTCTACCACCCCACGGCAAAGGAAAAACACGCTCCTCCACAACACGACACGATCTAAACACGCTCTACCACAACAAGACACAATCTAAACACGCTCTACCACAACACTTCCACAACACGACACGATCTAAACACGCTCTATCACAACACGACACAATCTAAACACGCTCTACCACATCACGACACGATCTAAACACGCTCTACCACAACGCGACACAATCTAGACATGCTTTATCACAACACGACACAATCTAAACACACTCTACCACAACACGACACAATCTAAACACTCTCTACCACAACACGACACGATCTAAACACGCTATACCACAACACGACACAATCTGAACACGCTCTACCACCCCACGGCAAAGGAAAAACACGCTCCTCCACAACACGACACGATCTAAACACGCTCTACCACGACACGACAAGATCTAAACACGCTCTATCACAACACGACACAATCTAAACACGCTCTACCACAACACGACACAATCTAAACAAGCTCTACCACAACACGGCAAAGGAAAAACACGCTCTACCACAATACGACCCATCTTAACACGCTCTACCACAACACGACACAATCTAAACAAGCTCTACCACAACACGGCACAGGAAAAACACGCTCTACCACAACACGACCCATCTTAACACGCTCTACCACAACACGACACATTATAAACAAGCTCTCCCACAACACGACACAATCTAGACACGCTCTACCACAACACGACACAATCTAACCCCACTCTACCACAACACGACACAATCTAAACACACTCTACCACAACACGACACAATCTAAACACACTCTACCACAACACGACACAATCTAAACACGCTCTACCACAACACGACACAATCTTAAACACGCCGTACCACAACACGACGCAATCTAAGCACGCTCTACCACAACACAACACAATCTAAACACTCTACCACAACACGACACAATCTAACCCCGCTCTACCACAACACGACACAATCTAAACACGCTCTACAACACGACACAATTTTAACACGCTCTACCACAACACGACACAATATAAACACGCTCTACCACAACACGACACAATCTAAACACGGTCTACCACAACACGACAAAATCTAAACAAGCTCTACCACAACACGACACAATCTTAACACGCTCTACCACAACACGACACAATCTAAACACGCTCTACCACAACACGACACAATCTAAACACGCTCTACCACAACACGGCAAAGGTATAACAGGTTACCACATCACGACATAAGGTAAACATACCAAAACCCGACATAGTTAAAATACGCTTCACCACAACACGACACAATCTTAAACACAACAAGACACAGGAAAAACACACTCTACTAAAACACGACACAGGAAAAACACGCTATACCACATCAACGTCCTTAAATGGCCTTAGCTGTTAATAGATCGTTGAATAAAATAAAACCAAAGCAAACCTATACCACAACACAACATACATAGTATGTAGGGGTAAAACACTATCACACACTATACCCAACACGTCATTGGTTAAACTAGATTATTCTAATCTGCAGCATGTCACATTCCGAAGTAAGAAATAGAAATATTTTTGTATGAACCGATAAAACACGACTCAGAACCAGTGTTAATAAATCCGTTCCCCGGAATGGCGATCGTCAGGCTCCTGACCAGGACAATCCCGAGGCTGGCAACAGAGAGATTACATCCATTAATAATCGTTCGTAATCTAATGGCCTATCTGAGCAAGATACAAGTTCTAGGCAACCCCGAAATCAACTCCACTAGTGTCCGGAACATTTGCTCCTGAAAGGGGCCACTATCGGACCCTTCTGGATTTGTCAGGCTGGGTAACGACCGCTATCAGACGTCCTGGCCCCTTGTGACTTTTACCGCCCCTTCAGACCCCGGATATAAGGGTTTGACGGTCGTAGAAGATTAAGTAGGATTTCGTCTATACTGGGTATATAAATGACAGCTCTATAACAAGACTTAACAGGGAGAGATATAGACTTAGATACACATAATTAAGGTGAGGGCCAAATCTTCGGTATAACCGCCAAGTATGGCTGTGCAAAACTGACACACAAATTCCCACTGTCACAAAAATCAGGGCCCGTATTCATTAAACCGTTCTCATGCTCAAACTCAAATTTTGTGCTCAAACCAAATTTCTTGCTCCAATGATAAATGAATAAAATGATCACAATTTGTCCGTGATTTGGAAGAATTTTGGAGAGACTGCAAGTAGAAAGTATTTTTTTAAAAATATGCTATTGCCATTTTGTTCCGCGTCACATGATTTAAGCGAGTTAACAGAACGTTGGTTGGAGTACAGAACCCAAACTTGTGCATGAGAATGGTTTCACGAATACGCAACTTTCTGCGCATGTTGAATGACACGTTTGTCAATTTTTAAATAAGATATTTGGAAAAATCGCAGACATTGATTTTTTTGTCAAAGATTGCCTGAAAACTACATCATATGAATATTTTAGAGCAAAAAGACTTCTGGTTGAGCCGGTCAACTCGTTTGTGCCGCGATAAAAGTCTAGTTCTACATAACAGGAAGGCGGGCAACAAGGAAACATTGGAGAGCTCTATTTAAACATAAAGTGACGTTCTCAGAATTATTATAAGGATGTATTATAGTGAGGTTGGAAAAGTTTGGTTTCCTTCATTGAAGTCAATGTCTAGGTCATTGTAGTCTGTATTATTGGATTCAACGGTGCATCTACCTCGCACCTACCTCACAACATGCACGGAGTCACGTGACAAAGAAACAACGCTTTGTTAGTTGCTTTTATAGTCGTAAATACTATTTTCAAAATTAAACGCGTAAATACTAATCACAAAGTTGAACGCGTTAACACTTAGGATAAAAATGTAGACATAAATAGTTATTACAACTACTCGCTTGTTGTCAAATACATGCTATTAAAATTATGACTCGCAGAAAATTTATTAAAAGTATGACTCGCTAACTGTCAAATTAAGAATATTTGTTAACATTCTGACTTGCTTATTATCATATACATTTTAGAAAAAGTGTTTAAATTCTGACTCGCTTCTTGACAAATTCGAAACAGTGGCTACAAATCTGACTCAGAAATTGTCCTTTTCATCCTATTATACCTCTATGTCTTTAACCCGGATGTCAAGTATAACTTTTAATGTTGGCAAACCATCCCACAGAAGACCTCTCAGGTTTACAACGCTGATTTATGATGTCTCACGCACTATGACGTCACTAGATCACGTGGCATTGAAAGAGTTTTACTGTTATCATGGAGTATCATAAAGCGAATGTAAAATTCTTCACCATTTTAAAAATAATCTACTTCCTTTGAAAATGACTTCATTTTGAGCTAATAAAAGCGATAGGGAGAGTTGAGACGAGCAGTCGACACAAGTTTATACCCAGATCAGACCGAGCGCATGGGGCAGACGTCATAAAGTTAGCAATAAATGGCGGCCATTTCATTGTTGCTCGTGCCATCGCCAAGTGTTGCGCACCGGTTTACAGCCACTCGTCATAGAGTACCGTGTGTTAAACGGTTTATAGACCTTAGCTTTTCCGGAGGAAATTTTTCAATGGCAATTTTCGTTCGGGTCACATAAATGTAAATCAAATGCAACAACATGTTTTTTAAAAATATATTCTGTGTGTATATGTCTTATTGCATCCTTGAAATATATTTATAACATCTCCACGTGCCTAATAAAATACAACGTAAGGATTTTTTTAGCAAAACATGAAATTAAAGGAATAAATAAATACGCGGGAAAATGTAACATCCTGATTTAAGCGTCAATATCGCGGTCGTCTGCCAGCGCCCGTCTGTACGGTGATTTTAAGGGTCTGAGGGAGCGAGGGTAATCCTAGCCTCGTCCCGGAGATCTACCCCGATTACGATTGCCCCAATTCCACCCTGTTCGCTGACAGTCACTTTATCAAGCCGACGTTTGCTGTTATCAGCTGACTCGGCATGCCTTCCTCACCAACCCTTCTATCAGTACGAGAGGTGCGCCTAGGCTCAATCCTTACCGGCATTTATTACCAGATCAATAATTGGAGAGCACTGGTAAATATACTTAGTTTGGCCAACTTTATTTTCTTAGGAAAAGTCAACACAAGCAAATTCAAATAAAAGTATGAGATTTTACTGGCCGCAGTAAGTGGCAAAAAGACCACGGGGACAGACCTTGCAGAAATAGGCTGCACGTCTGTTCTGTTTATGACAGTCTTTGTCTAAACTGGCTTGTTTGGGAATATTTTGTAAGTGTTTCGTTTCACACTTATGAGTTAAACTGGATTATCGAGGACTAATTTCACTACTTACCGCCTGTTTAATGGATAAATCGGGTCGTCTGCCATCAAACTTTCATTTCGAAAAGGCTAATTATGGATCAGACCTGGCGCCAAAGATTGGGGTAACCCTTTGTTATTAATTTTCCTCTGCTTGACTTTACTCTCATCCCCTATAAACACCCAGCTCTCTCGCTTGACGCCAGACCCGCTATACCCCTTTCTGCCATTTTGTTTCTACCTCCTTCAGCCTCTCGCGAGCAGCCGTGATGCCAATCGACGGGAATAGAATGTGTGGTGTGGCTTCGTTACAGAGTTTATTACGATAGTGGGGAGCACTAGATCGGGTTCCAGATTGATTTTAACCTTTGACAAATGCTATGTGATTATTCAAGTATATTTTATCAAATTGGGAGCGGATCAGAAGTACAAAGTTTGAGATAATATTTGGCCCCCGATACTAACAGTGTCGCGTACAATGACAGGTTATCAAATCTGTTGGGATACACGTCACAACGCTATTCTGCTCGATTGAGTTATACACTCTCCGGCTGACGACGGGAATGAGAAATATTATTCTTTATTAAGTTACTTGTCGAGTTAAAATGGAGTTTTCAGCTGCTCTACAACCGAAGGCCTCCGGTCAATTGTGATGAGTTCCTTCAAACGTTGTTGTTTCCCTGCTCCCCTAGCATAGTTCATTTGATTTGATACCCAGAAATAACATAATCACCAATTACCGGGGTTATTTACAGCGCTGACCTTGCTACGGTAAGCAGGGTGTGGGCAGCGTTCGCGATTATCACGTTGTTACTTCTGAAGCAGTTGTGGGGTCTTATTTTATTTTTCTATTCAAGAAAATAGTTTACATGTATGATGATTCTCGATTTTCTTCCGGATACAGCAAAAAAATCCTTTGTAAGACACACATATACATATATAATTTAATTCTGTATATAGAAATATTAAGTTTATAATAATGTAATAATGTAAACTCACGTGGATGACTACTGATGTACGGCTAGTATATTATCTCGTTTATACTGGATACACTATACTATTGCTTTCTGGGTGCTAGTATTGCTGAACTTTGTTTCTGGGTGCTAGTAATGCTGAACTTTGTTTCTGGGTGCTAGTATTTCTGAACTTTGTTTCTGGGTGCTAGTATTGCTGAACTTTGTTTCTGGGTGCTAGTATTTCTGAACTTTGTTTCTGGGTGCTAGTATTTCTGAACTTTGTTTCTGGGTGCTAGTAATGCTGAACTTTGTTTCTGGTTGCTAGTATTTCTGAACTTTGTTTTTGGGTGTTAGTATTTCTAAACTTTGTTTCTGGGTGCTGGTATTTCTGAACTTTGTTTTTGGGTGTTAGTATTTCTAAACTTTGTTTCTGGTTGCTAGAATTTCTGAACTTTGTTTCTTGGTGCTAGTATTTCTAAACTTTGTTTCTGGGTGCTGGTATTTCTGAACTTTGTTTTTGGGTGTTAGTATTTCTAAACTTTGTTTCTGGTTGCTAGGATTTCTGAACTTTGTTTCTGGTTGCTAGTATTTCTGAACTTTGTTTCTGGGTGCTAGTATTTCTAAACTTTGTTTCTGGGTGCTAGTATTTCTAAACTTTGTTTCTGGTTGCTAGTATTTCTGAACTTTGTTTCTGGGTGCTAGTATTTCTGAACTTTGCTTCTGGGTGCTAGTATTTCTGAACTTTGTTTCTTGGTGCTTGTATTCCTGAACTAATTTTCTTGGCGCTAGTATTTTTTTTTTATTAAAATCGGTTCTGTACACTTGATTTTTCAGAACTAGATTCTGGGCGCTAGTATATCTGAACTGGTTTCTTGGCGCTCGTTTTTCTGAACTAGATTCTGGGCGCTAGTATATCTGAACTGGTTTCTTGGCGCTAATATTTCTGAACTAGATTCTGGGCGCTAGTATTTCTGAACTGATTTCCTGTTCAGTTAGTTAAGAGTCAATGTGTACATGGTGAGGGTCTCAGATGTCAGTGTTAAAGTTAGACGTAGTGAATGGTACACGTGATCAATGATCTTCTCTTTCATCAAATGACAAGAATTTATTTAATTATGACGTCATGAATGCGGTGACATCACAATTCTAAAACTAAGTACATATATCGAGTGTTTCTGAAGGTGTCTTCGTTAACAAAACCGACACATCAAGACGTTTGCTAATTTAAAATACAATGTATATCTTTATAGTGTAGCGATTTTCATTCTGACATTAATATTTTTTACATAGTGATTATATTTATAACTCGTTATGCCTTAACTACTTTTATAATGTCTACATTAGCGTTATACTGCGGAGAAAGCCGTATTACAATCGACTCAAAACTACCTAAATATAATGTTTCAAATATTGTCGCGTGCGACACACGTGCCAGTCTCCGTCATAATGTTTACCTTATATGGACACGCACGCGCATTGAACACCCGGATAATAGTGACCGGTACACCGGGCCCCAATCAAATGACAAATTGAGGAGCGTGTCCATGTCAATGGACGATGAGTCGTAGCGAGAAAGAAATAGATTAATTAGCCCCAACACAAGAGCCCAGCGACTGTTGACAAATGCTCTAATGACGAGCAAACCGATAAAAGATTATGGATGCACACGTATGGCAAACTGCTGAAAAACGCCAGTGGAATTGGAGTACATATCTGAACGTTTATGTGGTACAACCAGGCACATGCGTTATTCTGTTGCCAACACATACGCCTGCCCGATACAGTAAAACGTTGCTAGGTAACATCGGTGACGTTGATGTATTTGTCTTGTGATAAGTTGCAACATTAAACACTGGACTTAATTAGTCATTATGACGTCACGTAATCATGTTCAATAATTTTAAACTCCGTTTTAACGGAATACGACACTCGAATTATCCTTAAATTAACGCTAAATAAGTGATAATTTGCCATGACTATAAGATTGACATAAACTATTCAGGGGATATCCTTAATAGTTATTGCTTTTCTCGAACTGGTATATTTTTTACCAACCAATTCCAAGGTATGGATATTTGCTTTTGATACTTAGAATGATAACGGGCTAGTGTGGCTAAATAATGGCCCATGAAATAATATTGAACCTCATGATCAACTAGACCTACTGGTTACAGTGAGAACTATCCCTTTGTCTTCAGGCTTCGTCAACCCCATTTGAGCGTAAACAATACTTGGCTAAGGATCAAAACACACCTAGACCTGGCAGTCTGTCTTGATCTGGAGGGGAATCCTGCTTAATTAATGATTAAGTCCTTTCTCTTTTCATAAACATACATAGCTAGGTGTGGTATGTTATTTGACGTCAGATAACGTGCGTGGTATATTCTATGACGTCGGATAGCGAGTGTTGTATGTTTTATGACGTCAGATTGCCAGGTTTTGGTGGTGGAGGAGACCGGAGTACCCGGAGAAAAACCACCGACCTGCAGAGTGCAGTACAAGGCGACAGCCCCTCGTAGGCCTCGAACCCGCGACCCAGTAGTGGAGGGCTAGTGGTAGCAGAATGTTAGCACTAGACCTCCATGGTATGTTATTTGACATCAGATTGGGTGTGTGCGTGTATATTCTATGACGTCAGAGAGCTTGCATTGTGTGTTATTTTTACGTGTGATTCGGCGTGTTAATATTTCCTGACATTAGACTGGGCGTGCTAATATTCTAATATTGGTACCACCCTCCTGATACGGTAATGAAATATCATATTAACTTCACACAGTCATCCTTTTGTACTCAGGATACCGATCGACGACTCCGGATGTTTCTGGATTCCCTGACAAATCCGACACTCCCCTCGAAAGCAACCTTCAATACGTGTTTATTACTGTTTTACGCATCTCCTGTCTACCTTACCTCTGTACTACCTTCTATTGTAGACGGGTAGCTTGTCAATAATATTAACTCATTACACCCAATATGGCGGCTAACAAGAGATTGAAAATGTTTCACAAATCTTACGTTATCAGCCGAGTACCGCGTTATCACCGAAATCGACCTTCTCGATCATACACGGCGTGCTGAGCATGATCTGGTCAACAAAACGGATTCTGACTACTTATAAGCTCGGTAAATCTTTAATTTCGTAGTCATATTTTCTCTCTCAAATATCAGTAAATAAGGCGACGGACATGACAACCTCGGCTATAAACGGCGCTTATCTCGGGGTCCATAACCCGGTATTATAAATTACTGATACCTAGAGGCATGAAGAGCATTTTATCTTCTACTGTATCCGACGGCGTAAAATATTTCCCAATAAAATTTACGAGGGATTACCACACCACGACTCTTCTAAAATCCGAGCTCTTCAGATATTCCAACCTTCCACCGTTGACATGTTACCTACGCTGTTGCCATGGCGATGGCAAACGCTTGCATTACAGGTATAATGCAAAATTGAAAATTACCTGTCCTATCTCTTTGTTTCCTCCGCACGCCGGAGAGCTACAAAATCCCGACTTCCTGTTTGACAGCTCGTGCGTCACAACAAAACACCTGTTGTCCGTTTTACTAGGACTTGATTTCCTGACATTTTGTTTTTGTATTTTCTTTTTGTCGAGGTTTTTACACCCAAGCTGTGGTTCTCTGAGTGTGTTGGTTGATAAGAACTGAACAATCACTGCACGACGAGATATGGCATGACTTAATATTGAACGAAAACACTTCATTTTGCGTAAACAATATGATTTTTTTCAATATATCTAGGGTTTTTCATTTGATTAAAGAATAGACTTCATCCGAAGTTTTACCATCCTCGAAATTCTAAAGTATGGCGCCACCTACTTCCGGTATAGACACGTGGTTGTGACCTATATCTGTTAATAGCATGTAATGAATTGTCCAGACGACATAACATATGTGAACGCCCATTCACGAAAGCACGCGCTCAGTGCAATCCTTATGTGTCACACACACCCTTTCACGTAGCCTTAGCTTTTTATCATGGGTGTGATAAAGAATAGAAAGAAATCAGTGTCACAAAACGTGTTAACATGGTTGTTATCAAGTTGTCATTTTGATAAAATGTCAATTATATAGATTTCCCGCAAAAACTTGGATGACAATGTGAATCACGTGACAGACCGGAAGAAGTGCCGAAAAGTCGCGAGAATGTTAACTTAACACCATCCAGGACGGACAGTGAAGAGATCCCGAGATATTTCTCACCCATCGTGTCATCTGTTATCGCCAAACTCAAAAATAAAAATAGTCTTATCTACAGTTCGGGGAAGTACCCCTGTTTGGTTGCGCGGGGGAGGGACCATGTCGCGTGAACTGACACCTGACAGGTGACAGCACGAGATGAGACACACATACACGAGTTGCTGGGTGTCTGCGAGTTACAATAAAATAATAGTAAGTCCGCACTTACAGTATTTCGAAATCTCGCTTTAAAGATCCATACACAACATGAATATGATACAAGTTAAGCTTATACAAAACAAAGCAGATAGGTGTTGAGTGTCAGCACTTGATTGTTTTAAAGGAATCTAATGAATATCACTGAAAACGTCTGTGATGTAGCGTAACTATGGTGATAACGGGTAACTGTGGTGATAACGTGTAACTATGGTGATAACGTGTAACTATGATGATAACGTGTAACTATGGTGATAACGTGTAACTATGATGATAACGTGTAACTATGGTGATAATGTGTAACTATGATGATAACGTGTAACTGTGGCGATAACGTGTAACTGTGGTGATAACGTGTAACTATGATGATAACGTGTAACTATGGTGATAACGTGTAACTATGATGATAACGTGTAACTATGGTGATAACGTGTAACTGTGGTGATAACATGTAACTATGGTGATAACGTGTAACTATGATGATAATGTGTAACTGTGGCGATAACGTGTAACTATGATGATAACGTGTAACTGTGGCGATAACGTGTAACTATGGTGATAACGTGTAACTATGATGATAACGTGTAACTATGGTGATAACGTGTAACTGTGGTGATAACATGTAACTATGGTGATAACGTGTAACTATGATGATAATGTGTAACTGTGGCGATAACGTGTAACTATGATGATAACGTGTAACTGTGGCGATAACGTGTAACTATGGTGATAACGTGTAACTATGATGATAACGTGTAACTGTGGCGATAACGTGTAGCTATGGTGATAAATTGTAATTACGACAAAACATGTAATTATGGTGACAAAATGAAACACTAGTGATAAAGTGTAACTACAGTAATATAGTGTAACTAAACTGATATAGTGCTACAACAGTGATATATTGTAACTATAGCAATATATTGTAACTATAGCAATATAGTGTAGGTATGAATTTGTTTTGTTGCTACGGTGATATAATGTGACTGTGTTGGTGTAGTGTAATTATGGTATTATACTGTAAAACTGGTTATATGTTGTAGCTCTGGTGATAACGTGTAACTATGTTGATACAAAGTAACTAAGGTGATATAGTGCTACTATGGTGATATAATGTTACAGTGGTGATACGGTGTTAATATGGTGATATAGTGTTAATATGGTGATATATTGTTGATATGGTGATATAGTGTTAATATGGTGATATAGTGTTACTACGGTGAAATAGTGTTAATCTGGTGATAAAGTGTAATTATTGTGATATAATGTAGCAGTCGTGATGTAGTGTAACTATTGTGATGTATTGTTGCTATGGTGATAAGGTGCTACTATGGTGAAAAAGTGTTAATATGGTGATATATTGTTTAAATTGGGATATAGTGTTATTATTGTGATATAGTGCTAATATGGTGATATAATGTAACTATGATGATACAGTGTTAATATGGTGATGTAGTGTTACTATGGTGATATAGTGTTAATATGGTGATATAGTGTTAATATGGTGATATATTGTTGATATGGTGATATAGTGTTAATATGGTGATATATTGTTACTATGGTGATATAGTGCTTCTATGGTGATATAGTGCTACTATGGTGATATCATGTTACAATGGTGATATAGCGTAACTATGGTGATATAGTGTAACTAAGGTGATATAGTGCTTCTATGGTGATATAGTGCTACTATGGTGATATAATGTTACAATGGTGATATAGTGTTAATATGGCGGGAGGACACCGGAGTGCCCGGAGAAAACCCACGTAGCCGGGGAGGTGACCCCATACCTTTTCACGTCCGATCGGGGAATCGAACCCAGGCCGCCTTGGTGAAAGGTAAGGAAAGTGTGCTGTCCACTGCACCACCAAACCACCCTAAACACATGAACAAATATCGCTTAACCTCTGCCGTCAAGAGTTTTTCCAGACCAGTATTGACTGCTGCGGTGCATTGTACACTTAATGTGTTTTAATACCGACATGAACATAAAAGTTATGCCGTTTATCCGTGTATTGTCTTTTTAAATCAAATTATCAAAATATCAGTATCGTAAGCGCAAACGGTATTCCAGGAACAGCCAACGTTACAAAAATGTGTGCTTATTACGATGATGTCACGCTATGCCAGGCAGGAGGAAAAGCGTAAAAACATTGCGTTCATGGTCGAATAGTTGCTTTGATGTTAAAATACACAACAGGGAAGCTGGCGGGTATCAAGCACACGTTTAGTTTTCCCGGAACGTTTATAGTCTTTAAATGGACTAATTATAGGTAAATACATTCATATTTCCTTAAAGAGGCAGAAATAGTTATTATGGTTTCCCCAAAAAGTCTGCCCTTATTAAAAAGGTTGGTTTTACTGAAAAAATGCATTCAAGAGACAAACGCAGTAGATTCAATAGTATTTTGTATCTAGATTGGATCGATTTCACATTTGGATTGTGAGATGGTTTATTTCTATATGGAGCGGTTATGTCAGGTACATGACGAGTTAAACACTGCACTTTAAGAGTGCAGTGCCATTAAACATCAAACTATATATATATTTGTTCAAGCAGATACACGTTCAAAATATCAATATTTCCATTTACGTGTCCGTCCATTGGTAGAGGTCATGTGTAATACGCTAGAAGACGCTATTTTAGTGAGAGGCTCTTCACATTTCCATTGTTTTATGTTAAAGTAGTTCAATAGGGTTGCACGCCACGTGTCAATAAAACAACTATTTAATTCTAGGAAAAAGAGGATAACATCTAAAATGTTGTTTATGACTGATGGTCTGTAGATCTAGAAGTACATGTTATCTCAGGTTACTTCTGTTTACAATATAAGAATACTTATATTCCAACTGAATAAGGAAACGACCTGTTGTGCGCTGTATCTTGCTACACGATGTTATTACCGCGTAGAGTTTCAAGAGTGGAGTGGTCGGGTGGCGCTGTGGATAGTGCACTCGCACTTAACCAAAACCACCGGGTTCGATACCCCGATCGTACTTGAAAAAGTATGTGGTCACCCTACCGTCGGTTTTCTCCGGGTACTCTGGTTTCCTCCCACACGAAGACATCAGGGTAAAAAAGCTAACTTTAGGGCAAACAAGCGTGATTAACTTAAATCTATATAACATGTTTCTCAATTGTTCTAATATCAACAAAGTTAAATTTAAAAGAATACATGTAACATCTAAAGATTCCATAAGCATATTTGTAGGAAACGCCTTAAAATGCACGCTATAGTACTGTGGACCGCTAAGAGATGAGGGTCTAATATAGTTTTAGTAGGCCTATATAGTTATTAGGGCAACCAAACGATAGATATTATAGTTGTAAGAATCGCCTAGAATTGAAGAAGAATCCTAGAGGTTTTGTAGGCTTAGAGAGTTGTAATATCCGGCTAGAAATGAAAGTTGTAATAGCAGCCTAGAGGCTTTGTAGGCACACAGAGTTGAGGTGCCACTTAAAGATTAAGAAAATCTTTAGAGTAAAAGTAAGAAATTCAGTAAAAAAAACATGGGAATTTAAGGAGCCGCATAGAGGCTAAAATGCATGTAGAGAAGTATGCGCCTAGAGGTTCAAATGCACGTAGAGAAGTAGGCGCAGCCTAGAGGTTCAAATGCTTGAAGAGAAGTAGGAGCCGCCTAGAGGTTCAAATGCAGGTAGAGAAGTAGGCGCCGCCTCGAGGTTCAAATGCATGTGGAGAAGTAGGCGCCGCCGCGAGGTTCAAATGCATGTGGAGAAGTAGGCGCCGCCGAGAGGTTCAAATGCATGAAGAGAAGTAGGCGCCGCCGCGAGGTTCAAATGCATGTAGTGAAGTAGGCGCCGCCTAGAGGTTCAAATGCATGTAGAGAAGTAGGCGCCGCATAGAGGTTAAAACGCATGTAGAGAAGTAGGCGCCGCCTAGAGGTTCAAATGCTTGTAGTGAAGTAGGCGCCGCCTAGAGGTTCAAATGCACGTAGAGAAGTAGGCGCCGCCTAGAGGTTCAAATGCACGTAGAGAAGTAGGCGCCGCCTAGAGGTTCAAATGCATGTAGAGAAGTAGGCGCCGCCTAGAGGTTTTTTTAGTCGTAGGAACTAGAAGTTTGGTGGGCATGTTCCGTTGTTAGGGTCACCTAGAGGTCAACTTGGCATATAAAGTGATAGGAATCGCCGCCGAAGGCGCACTAAGAACGTACAATAAACGTAGGTCGTAGATATTCAGAGCTGTAAGATGTGTATAGCGTTGTAGTACATTTCTTTATGTAGTAGACGCCTATAGCTAGAGTAAGCACATTAGGGTTCAGGAGGATCCTAGAGCTATAGGAAGTGCCTTTATTTGAAATGTAGATGTACAGACATATTCATATTTACTAACCTCATTGACACGTTCCAGTGAAATAATGTTATAAAAGGTAGCACTATAAAATTTCTGCCATGAACTTTCAGTGAAATAGCGCCAAAATGTCGACTTAAGAACAATTGTGCAACCTCGTATATACAAGATGATATGTTCAACTTTCAATGCTAAACTTTTACATAATCTCTATAGTTGTTCTATGAGGAAACGTCCATTGCCCAAAGGTAATAATCGGTTAAACAGAACGCTGGGTTTATTTTACTACAAGATGTACCAGGCTTGTGAAACTCAACGTTCATTTTAGTTACACATAGAAACATGTAATGAGATATCACGTGATAAGCTCGCTATCACAATAGGAAGTTGGTTCACTGCTAAAGAGAGAAAACAGAGCGAGCCTAGAAACAAATAAAAATTAACTTCCTTAAAGTTCCAGGAATAATGATAACGCATATGAAAGCGAAAAACTTAGAAGTGAAAGGAAATAGAAACTACAAGCAGACGACTCGATATTTATATAGGAGTCTCATGGGCACGAGCCCTTGCGTTGTTGACCCCTACAACGGGGTCCCTCCCTTTACCCCACGGCCCAGAGCTAAATCTCCCCCCAGTGTGCCAAGTCACGTACCCGAGTCTGACGATGTTGAGGAAGTGGGGCTTACCCAGGGCGCGCGCCGGGTATCAAAGGGTTTCCATATGGCACTGACTGTTGTCAGCAAAACATTCGGAGCACGAGGGTCACTCTAAATTAGGACGCCTCCATTTCGTTGATAACAACATTCTTTTCATCTGCAAGATAACAGTCCTGTTTCGTTTATGATATCAATATTTTTTTTCTTCACTCATTGAAGTTTTTTCTTTCTTTTCCTTGATAGTAGATGATATTAACAGGAAATTAGTATTCCTTATCCTGAATACCCAGGAGAAATGAGTAATCATGCATTCAACGAAAATGTTAACCGTCTAATACTGATAGTGTTTGAATTTCTAATAACAAGGAGCATATCATTATCTGCAGACTGACCCAAACATTATCTAGTGTCGTCTCAGTAGTACTGCAGAATATCCACGCTATAATAAGGCAAAAAATACGGGCAGGAAAATGACGAGTTTTGACAACGTTTTTGGCCTAACGAGATTTATACAAAATGTCCAAATTACATAGCTTTAATAAGTGTCCGGACTAATGAGCTTTATCCAAAGTATCTGGACTTCTAATGTTTCTACAAAGTATTCGAGCTATTCAGTTTTATACAAAGTATCTGGACTGGTGTATTTTCTATCAATTATCTAGACTTATGTATGAGCTTTCTAGAAATTATTTAGATTAATGAACTTTCTACAAAGTCTCCGGACTATTCAGCTTCTACAAATCATCCGGATTAATGAGATTTATACAAGATGTCTGTACTAATGAGCTATTTGCTAAGTTTCCAGATTATGAGTTTTCTACAAAGTATCTGGTTTTGTGGTCTTTCTACAAAGTATCCGGACTAATTAACTTTCTACACAGTATCTGGACAAATTAACCTTCAACAAAGTATCCGGACTAATTAACTTTCTACAAAGTGTCCGAACTAATGGCTTTCTACAAAGTATCCGGACTAATTGCTTTCTACAAGGTATCCGGACTAATGGCTTTCTACAAGGTATCCGGATTATGAGCTTTCTGCAAAATATTCGGACTTATGAGTTTTCTACAAAGTATTCGGACTAATGAACTGTCTACAAGGTAATCGAATTATAAGCTTTCTATCAAGTGTTTCGGCTTATGAGCTTTCTACAAAGTGCCTGTCTACTTAGCTCTCAACAAAGTCTCAGGACTTAGGAACTTTGTACATGTACGGACTAATGAGCTTTCTACAAAATGTCCGGACTAATGAGCTTTCGACAAAGTGCCTGTCTACTGAGCTCTCTACAAAGTTTCTGGACTAAGGAAATTAGTACAAGATGGGCTCCTGAACTTTCTACAAAATGTCCGGACTAACGATTTAATAAATCATTTGAATAGATAAAGAAAAAACCGTTACATCTATTTGTCTCAGTCTTATTATCAGTCTGAATGGTATAAGTATGAACTGTCTTCATCCGAACGCCAGAGTGAACTTGATACTATTCTTAAACCTTTGATCATGATCTTTCCAGGTATAGTTTCAGGTATGATGACGCTTCTGGTCTGACATTTCCGAATAACATGATTATTATTTAACTTACAATTAATGAAATAGGAGAGTTTGATATACTACATGTACCATACGACCGCCCACAAACAATCGTCACATCTCGGCAGATTCCGTACCACCGGAATCAGCCGAGGTTAGCCGAATGCACCCACACAGTTTCTCCTCAGTCACACATCGCGTTACGCACTCCTCAGTCTCCATCAAACAAGCGGTGCTACATGTAATTGATATAAAACAATAATATATAACATTATGTGTATGGCAGGGAAAATGTTATCTTAAATGTCAGATTACTTCTCATTAATGCTTTTTAACTTATCGCTTCACACCCACACTATGTACTTACTCCCACCAGACCTGTTTAAACATTGTTTTTTTCTGGTAAGGCGCAATCAGCGATTCATCATACACTTCCTGTACCAAATGTGATAAAAACATATACTTAATCACTCAAGGTAACAAATGAGGAATTAATTATAGTAATTCGTCCAATTTAATAAAAAATCTGTGCCAGTACCAACCAATTAGCTTGAAAGGAACTTAGGATTTGTAGTTACTAAAAAGAATAGACCCGCTGTATCTCTCGGTATGACCGTATGAGGCGACTTATGTGGTATCACAACAGAATCGGGGGCTTTTACATTTTTTGTATGTCTTTTGCTGGGCCACTGGCGGGACCCGAACGGGCCAGCAACACTTTGGCGCTCTATCTTTTCTTCTCTGTCCTATCGATCCTTTTTAGTGGTATATCCGTAAATATATGTCTACGTATGACATTGGTCGTGTCGATGACGTTAAAACTATTTTGTAAATAAATATATTTTCCCGAATATCTTACCTATCAGCTACGTATTCCCACATAGATTTCTCCAGCATATCTTAGATTGCAACCACCATCTTTATGATATAAACAAATCTATAAACCTTTACTATTCTTAAACACAGAAACTTGAGATTTTTTTATTTCTGTTCCTGAAAGAGGCCGACGTCATACCAGATGGTCGAGCTAGCGACCTCACACCACTAACGGGTGTTACCGAGAAGTTGAAACCTTGTAATCAAAGGATTGTTAGCTTACTGATATGTTTAAAGACTATTTTCAACTGATCTTTCATATAAAAAAAAAAGAAGTTTTTAAATTTTTGAAAACAAATAAGTTGTCGATTTCAGTTAAACATTACTTGGACTTCATTTTTTAATGAAAATAAAAAGGAAAAAAGATGTAACATTTTAGTTTTTCACGTTGTCGAGCTAGCATTGTCTCAAGAAGAGAAGCACATTTTGTGTATCGATATCTTATGTTTTAAACGCAATTATAAACTGCTGTATGAATTTATGATTCAATTTTGCCCAGAAGACAAAGCCAGGCCGTTCAGAATAAATCCCGGATTTGTTTACTCCGGGCTTGTCCGGGGATTTAATGATCACCGAGAGGGAGTTGCTTTATGGTTTTATAGCCCACCAAGTGATATGTAGCCTTGTTTTCTCTCAGGACCGCTATCGCCAGTTTCATTATACTCCCGATGCAAGGCTGCAATCACAGCAATGTTTACCGACAGCTTAAAGGGCAAACACATCTATATTTATTACTGGGCGCCCGAGGAACAAAGCGCCCTCGATATGTCGTTAGCACTGTTTTATGTGGCCAGGGAAGGGTAAAACATAGAACGGACCTGGATGAGGATATCGGCATCTTTTTAGTATATTTCTGTCATTTACTTCTTCTGCCTTTAATAAAATTCTAATTTCGGGATGTTTCCCGTTTTACAACCCACACTTGTATACATGACAGCAAATTATTATAATCAACCAATGTCTTACGCTAACCTCACTCTAGTTCACTGATTCATAAGAAGGTCAACATACCCTTATTTTTGCGTTTTCGGATCAAATTTAATACTCCATGATAAAAAAGAAATCCCCCGATGTCGATAGCTTACCAAAGGAATTTCTCGACCTTCAGAACACCTTCATCCAGTTTGTGATTTAAAAGTCTTTACGTTATCATTGCTGTGTCTTCCTACTTAAATACGTGAATTTATTTTCTTTTATTTATTAGTCTGAAACCGAAATGTATAAATATTTGCCACCTGTGCTGCAGGGAACGCTTCAACCTTTTGCAGCATCTGGTATTTGATAATTTTTGTTTTGTTTCTTTTTTATTTTGGATGGGTGAGTGGGTAGAACATGATGTTTTTCCTGTTTGATTGGTGATTCCTCACGATCTTTTATTGATTTCGCATCCTTGGCATTCGTAAGTCCTAGAGTTAAACGCTTTGGCCTACTTTGTACTTGTGCTAAACGCTTTGGCCTACTTTGTACTTGTGCTAAACGCTTTGGCCTACTTTGTACTTGTGCTAAACGCTTTGGCCTACTTTGTACTTGTGCTAAACGCTTTGGCCTACTTTGTACTTGTGCTAAACGCTTTGGCCTACTTTGTCCTGGTGCTAAAAGCTTTGGCCTACTTTGTCCTTGTGCTAAACGCTTTGGCCTACTTTGTCCTTGTGCTAAACGCTTTGGTCTACTTTGTCCTTGTGCTAAACGCTTTGGTCTGCTTTGTCCTTGTGCTAAACGCTTTGGCCTACTTTGTCCTTGAGCTAAACGCTTTGGCCTTCTTTGTCCTTGTGCTAAACGCTTTGGTCTACTTTGTCCTTGTGATAAACGCTTTGGCCTTCTTTGTCCTTGTGCTAAACGCTTTGGCCTACTTTGTCCTTGTGCTAAACGCTTTGGCCTAATTTGTCCTTGTGCTAAACGCTTTGGTCTACTTTGTCCTTGAGCTTAACGCTTTGGTCTACTTTGTCCTTGAGTTAAACGCTTTGGTCTACTTTTTTAATTAACAACTGTCAGTCGATAGAAATTCAAACACTGAATTTGTTCCTTTTGATGTACGCAGACGATATGGTGATATTTTTCCGAAACGCCAGAGGGTCTGCAAGATATGTTAAACTCTTTAGAATCGTACACTTAATTTGTTACACTCTCCATACTGTTTGTACATTGCTGGTATTGTATTGTATGTATTGCATGTATTGTATTGTATTGTATTGTCTGTAGATATTGTAAATATATCTTACTTTTGAACTTGAACTTGAACTTTGTCCTTGAGTTAAACGCTTTGGTCTACTTTGTCCTTGAGCTTAAAGCTTTGGCCTACTTTGTATGTTACGTTCTGTGGCAAATTTCTTCTTTTTTATATATATTACTTTACTATGCGTTTCTTCGGCATGAACAATCCCAGGTGATATTGCTTGTCATCTTCTCTTTCTAGGTTCTTTGGGTGCAGTTGTTGGTGACTTTTCATAGTTATAACGTGTCTTTTGTGTGAAAAGACCTTGTATCTCTATTCTTCTCCTTTATACTGTTTTGATAAAACGTTATTTTGTTTTAACAAATAAAGTAAACAAAGAGGACCTTTTTTCAGCATTGAACTTGATAACATTACGTGCGCGTTTTGGGTTCTGAGGTTTTGATACAAACTTGTATCATTTTTCGAAGGTTATGAACTATGCACACGGTTAGATGTTGGAGGTTAAATACAACACATTATTCCACACATTGTTGTATTAGATACGTTTCCGTTTCGGGTAATAATAAAACGAAGACACAAAATTGAAATAAATAGTAACAAAAGCTATTGTAAAGTTACATTCCGTTATCTGAAATGCGACAGATTTAACACGCGAATAGATCGAAGTCCGTAATGGCGGCAGATTGCATTCCATAAGCTGTGTTTTGATACCAGTCTGCCTAATGTGTTGAAAAAGGGGATACAAAATAGCAATTTAAATAAAAGTAATCTTTTGAAATGTAGCCTAAGTACCTCTGACAATTTGATTGTCGTCTGATGGCGTGTTGTTCTCCCAGCCATCAACACAACTCTATGAGCCAAGGAGCTGGGGTTAGGCCCACTCGGCATTGACATGGAGAATGACTGTGTTTATGCAAACATGTAAGTCAGTTGTTTAACAAATAGCCTACCAAACATACCCGGTAAATGCACGATACTGCACTGGTACAGACGCTTCTCAATCTATAGCACTATTATGTAACTGTCAAACATCCGTACGACGCTGATGAATGGGTTTTGCTCGCCTACCATTAATTGACACGTCCTACTAGGTTAGAATTGTGATTTGGAATTCACATGAGAAACAAAAAATGACATATCGAAAAAATGCTGACTACGCATATCACACATCTAGTTTGATTTACTCACGTGCTATGACGATTCTAAATGATATTATATTAAGTGAAAATTGAACCATAGATTTATTTACGTATGTGCAGTTACTTGTCTAAATTATCAATTTTAAATTATGCAAGTGAATTAACCAAATAAGTCTTGTTTTAAAATGTTCAGTAGCTAAGCTAAATGATCAAGTTTGTTTTAGGCATGTGTAGTAACTCATTCCCATTTATCTAGTTTAATTGACGCATCACGTAATGTCAAGTCCTCATAGCGAGAACATGTGTAGAGACAATGAAACAAAAAAAACCCACTAATCACCATAATGAAAAAACATCGACCTTCATTTCACAAAATAAGTACATTTTCAAATGAAATCATGCAACCTTAAACCTTGTCTATACTCTTCATCAACCTACATTTTTGGAAACCCTGTGTTGTAAGTTTGTCTGTCAGCAGTCGACATCTATCACGGAAACCCTGTGTTGTAAGTTTGTCTGTCAGCAGACGACATCTATCACGGAAACCCTGTGTTGTAAGTTTGTCTGTCAGAAGTCGACATCTATCACCGAAACCCTGTGTTGTAAGTTTGTCTGTCAGCAATCGACATCTATCCCGGAAACCCTGTGTTTTAAGTTTTTCTGTCAGCAGGCGACATCTATCACGGAAACCCTGGGTTGTAAGTTTGTCTGTCAGCAGGCGACATCTATCACGGAAACCCTGCGTTGTAAGTTTGTCTGTCAGCAGACGACATCTATCGCGGAAACCCTGTGTTGTAAGTTTTTCTGTCAGCAGTCGACATCTATCCCGGAACCCCTGTGTTGTAAGTTTTTCTGTCAGCAGGCGACATCTATCACGGAAACCCTGCGTTGTAAGTTTGTCTGTCAGCAGCCGACATCTATCACGGAAACCCTGCGTTGTAAGTTTGTCTGTCAGAAGTCGACATCTATCACGGAAACCCAGTGTTATAAGTTTGTCTGTCAGCAGTCGAAATCTATCACGGAAACCCTGTGTTGTATGTTTGTCTGTCAGCAGACGACATCTATCACGGTAACCCTGTGTTGTAAGTTTTTCTGTCAGCAGGCGACATCTATCACGGAAACCCTGGGTTGTAAGCTTGTCTGTCAGCAGTCGACATCTATCATGGAAACCCTGTGTTGTAAGTTTGTCTGTCAGCAGTCGACATCTATCCCGGAAACCCTGTGTTGTAAGTTTTTCTGTCAGCAGTCGACATCTATCACGGAAACCCTGTGTTGTAAGTCTGTTCGTCAATAGTCGACATCTATCACGGAAACCCTGTGTTGTAAGTCTGTTCGTCAATAGTCGACATCTATCACGGAAAGCCTGTGTTGTAAGTCTGTTCGTCAACAGTCGACATCTATCACGGAAAGCCTGTGTTGTAAGTCTGTTCGTCAGTAGTCGACATCTATCACGGAAAGCCTGTGTTGTAAGTGTGTCTGTCAGCTGTCGACATCTATCACGGAAACCCTGTGTTGTAAGTTTGTCCGTCAGTAGTCGACATCTATCACGGAAACCCTGTGTTGTAAGCTTGTTCGTCAGTAGTCGACATCTATCACGGAAACCCTGTGTTGTAAGCTTGTCAGTCAGTAGTCTACATCTACCACGGAAACCCTGTGTTGTAAGTTTGTCTGTCAGCAGTCAACATCTATCACGGAAACCCTGTGTTGTAAGTGTGTCTGTCAGCTGTCAACATCTATCACGGAAAGCCTGTGTTGTAAGCTTGTTCGTCAGTAGTCGACATCTATCACGGAAGTTGTGATATTCGGAGCAAGCTCACGAATACCAAATCCATTGCGACAGGCAAAACACCGTTGGTATGGGAAGCAGGGAAGAGAACGTCCAGGATGTCTCATAAAAAAGAACAAATGTGTGGAGTGTAAGGAATAGAACAGTCAAAGGTTCTTAAAGAAGAAACAGTTTCGATTAGAGGATGTTCAAGATTTGTTAAAAAAAACTTCGAATCTTCGAAATTTACATTCTATAAATCCTCTTCTTGAGTACAGTGTCATGAAACGTCTGTAACCCTGATTTGATTGTACTAAGAATGTAGGTAGAAGTTTGGATAATGTCTTGGTTAAGCAAAACCATCGATAAAACGTCGGTCGTAAGGATTCTTGCGAAGTTTAATAATCTAATCCAAGCGAAGCAGGTCCGTATCCTTATTATAAGAGGGTTTTAGGAAATATTGAAAAACAGAAGCGTAATTTGCTAATATTTCGTCTTTCAATCAAATTGAAAGTATAGGCAGGGTTTCTTTGGTTATTAAGCAAGTCTAGTTCGTTTTGATGGCAGCAAATATAACAGTGTTTGCAGACAATGATGCGTTAGTATATGCTTTGTCTGCAAACACAACTATATACTTATCAGGCAAATCGTTGACTGTTATTTGGACATCGTGAGCAAGAAATACGCATCTGTGTTTTGTTTTCTTTTTGGATTCATAGATTAAACACTGTCTGGAAGTGTATCCAATTAAGCGTGCTCCCGTTTAGCACATTCTCTGGACTATTCCTCACCGAAAATCCATCAGTATCTTTCTGCAATTCATATTCCATTTGATAGTTTGAGTCTCTCGATGCTAAGGATCACTCAAGCAAAACTCTTGTAGCTTTGCATTATGAATTCTATATAGATTGCCAATTACTACATATCCAGCCGGGCTATAGTTGTATGGGGATGTGTAAAACCAACATGGTGGAGGAGGAGGAGTTATTCTCATGTCATCTGAATGTAGCTGTTGTAGCGTTTGCCTGTAACTGAAAAGTTTTGAAGAAGTGTTTAGTATCATTGAAATAATGATTAAGGCATTTTCGTACTTGAAGAACGATGCTATGCTATCTCGGACGGACTTAAGGTCATTAATGATGTAATGGCATTTATTTTCATTTTGCTGTCCTATCTGTGAGAACAGGCTAAACAATTCGCATGTGTGCCACATCATCAATTACTTTATTAAGTCTCCAAGCTAGTTTCAAAATGTCAACAATTCTTTACAGTTTCCATCTGGTGTTCAAACTTAACTTTTTGTATGTAGTCGGTTAGACAGTCGCTGTCCACAACCACGCGCACGTCTCCCTTAAGAAGTACACAATGACATTGCATTTGTATGACAACATCCTGGACTTAACAAACAAAAATATTTATCCACATATTACATCCATATGGCGACAACACTGCCAAAACCTCGTATGTGCTGCTGCTCCCGGGGTCTACGGTACATGGCACTAAATGTAGGGTTAATGGTTCGGTGATAAACTTTCTCTAAAACGTGAACAGTCAGACACAGAATAGAATGGTCAGGGTGGTTGAAATAGTTACATAAACATTGATCTTCTTCACGGTTCACGGACGAACGTTGACCATTCATTCGGTGTCGTAATTGTCCTTTCGTTTCAGCAATATATATATATCAATCCCTGGAGAGCACACTAGCTACCATACACAAAATTAAAGGTTTTGTGATTCATTGGTTCAAAGTTTCTTGTACATTTTTTTTTCATAAATGAGAGAACTGTCAGACCTCTCAGTATCAAGTATACTGCAAGTCTTTTATTTTGTAACTCCACCTACTTTTTGAAATACTATAAAAAAAATCAGCCATGTATGAAACGTCAAACAATTCAAGTACATCATGTTTTTACTGGTACAAACATGTCAGACATTTTATAAAAAATATCTACTATCAGAGCTTTGGACAAAGTTACTTTAGAATGTTCTTGAAGACAATCCGAAGGTACTCAGCCTTCCACTGATGGATCTTTTACCCATAAGGTAAACTAAGGGAGTCCTTTTTGATACTGGGCTCCGACTCGGCCAGTAGGAAGCCAGTCATAAGGAAATATAACGTATATATCTGTAAACCCTAAGTTGTACGTTCGTCCGTCAGCAGCCGATAGTCATCACGGAAATAATAATATTCTTCGGACCAAGTCCATGGTTATTAAATTAACTTTATCTTGTAAACACCGTTTTGGAGGAATCAGGGAAATCGCTATCAAGAAAGGGAAAGTTCAATGAAGAAAAGTCAAAATTATCCCGCTTTCATACAGCGTAGTAGTAAGTCGTTTCTGTTGGCCATGTCGTTAGTTAATATTGAGTTAAACAGCTGATGAAGAAAGGCCTTTAGGGTCATTGATTTCAAGTTCAGATGGTAGATTTCCTAGGTATGCTGTCGCAGAACTGAAGACATTTCTTTTTATCTAAAGACAACATATAATTGATATATCTGAAAAGGAAATTAAAGGACCTTGCAAGGTCTTCAATACTTGTCCGGGTAATTTATTTGATAATTTCAGCCTCATACTGTCATATGAAAACTTGAACAAGCAGGAAAAGAGAGGGGCAGAGTTTATTACCAAGGGTATGCGAACTTTAGGCTAGAAGATAAATTTTACCTTGTCATATGTCATATAAATTACGAAACATGTTAAAAACATGGTGCAAAAATAATTATACTGTATAATACTGCTGTTTCGTCCATGAGTGTACGATATATCTAGCACAAATAAAGTAACAGAAATATATAAATCTATTAACTGCATACACATTTTATGACGGTAAAATATCACATAATGTCTTACATAATCAAAATGTCTATATTAATAGCACGTATTGGTTAAACCGAACTAATGTATACTCATATATTGTTTTTTACGCTGAGGAAATCCAATTGTCTGTGAAGCACCATCAGAAAATAGGAACACGTCTATTGATAAAATATGGGCCAGGGAGACATGTAATGTTTATTTTATAACTATGTATGATAAGTAGCATTACATGCGTCTTTGACGATTTAAAGTGCACGTAAACTTACGTGCGACCTAAATCCATACCAAAGATATATGCAAGTCTTTTGAATTTCTCTACGTCAGGACACACAATTACAAAAGTAGTCAAAGCAAAAAGCATACTCGTAAATATTTAGACACTATGAAAATGTCCGTCGATAAATTCACCTTTTAAGAGTAAAGAACAGACACACGATAATTGATTATAAGCCGTCTGAGTAGAAACACTGATAATTACTTCAATTAAGATACTCACCCTCAAAACAAATCTGTTAATGGGAAAACTAAAACAAAAGCTTAATGCTAGCATGCGCGGATATTGCTTTGTTTGCGAAAAGGCTATTAGTGGCGCAATGCATGATAGGACATGGTTCAATATAGGAAACATTTAAAGAAATGTGTACAACAGAATCAGATACCAACCATTATGATTATCTAACGATGACCAGAATTATACATGTATACAGTACATTTACAGACTATTCAATTCCAAATAAATATATATTGTGAGAAGTTTTGATATATTGAAGTGTTTCTTTCAATTTGATATTCTGATGTAAATTGAGTTATTTTTGTGATTATTGTTATTGGTGCCGTGGTTGTTATAGGGTTGTCATGTTTTTGTTGTATGGATGATGTTAAAGGTGTGTTGTTTGGTGCTGTGCTCGCTTATTTTGTTGTTGTTGTTGTTGTTGGTGGTGGTGGTGGTGGTGGTGGTGGTGGTGGGGATATTTGTGGTGTTGTTTACTGTGTTGTTGCTTGTTTAGGTGTTGTTATTGTTGATGTTGTTGTTGTTGTTGTTGTTATTGGTAATGTTTGAGGTATTATTGAATATCTTATTTGATAAGAAACGCATTTTAATCATTTAAGCCTCAGGAACTAAGTCAGATTCAGATCATGGCTTTTGCTATAGAAGCATGATCAGGAAATCTCAAAACCAGGAAATCTATTAATCTTTAAAAGCTGAAAGGGAAGGACATATGTTTTTGAAGAGAAAACAAATCGTGATTTGATTTGACAATTATCCAATCTACCTCGCAGATTTACAGAAAGTGTTCCTTGTTTAAGCATTAAAATCCAAAGTAAATTGATCAGATCTGTAAATATTCCTTTTAACTTTTACAAATTCCCCTTTCATCCTCGTTTGAAATAAATTTTACATACTTTTTTTTTAGGATAAAATAAGATAGTGTTAATTTGAGAATGTTAAGCATTGTAATTTAACAGTTTTGAATAAGATGTCAAGTGTTCTGTAAACACAGATGGTTTATCTTCCCTATACTCAGAAAGAGTGGTGATACTTAACGCAATACCTTAATCCTTTCCCTAATATCAATAAACTGTATATGACATATTGTCTTTGAAGTATGTATTTTAACTAATAAAAAACTCTTTCCTGTAACCATACGAATACCTTAGAATATGACGGTCTGTATATCCACCCACTTCCGGTTTGCACGTGCCGTATCTTTGCTGCCCGAAAAACATTTTCCTATTAGTGTTTTGAATTGTGCAAATCACTTGCTGAGTCGATGAATAATTAAATTTCATACCTTGTACTTAATCACCATGTGTACTGCTTCGTTTGTTATATTTGAATATTTGAGCAGTGAGAGATAATAATAGAGTTTGATTAGAAAATACAAAGGGATATTGGGTCAGTAGGTTCAGTCCTGGAAAACAATGGTCAACACAGGCACATATACCGAAATACCGGTATTAGGTATCGATCTAAGCTTCTCTGGTTTGTAGTTTTCCAGTTCGACATTCTGGTTTAAAACATCCTAGCTTTACGGCAAAAAATACCAAAAATAGTCGGATAAAGTATCGAACTAAAAACCCTAGTTTACTGTGCGATTGTTTAAGCATCACCAGACTTATATATGAACTAAATCACTGTACTTTTACAGTGCAATTTTAAGGCAATACCGGACTTGTGTGTTGACCTTAAACACCCTAGATTTACGTAGCGATTGTTCAGACAATACAAGACCTAAATATCGAAATAAAAGACCCTAGTATTACGACGCTATTGTTCATGCAATATCGAACTTGAATATCAAACTTAATCACCTTAGCTTTTCAGTTTATAAAAAATTGCATTTTTGAACACGTGCTTGGTGATGGAATATCAAAAAAGGTCTAACTATTTATGTAAGGTTTTTTTCACCGAGAATACATATATTTCAAAAGTACTGCTTCATAAACTTAGCATATACCTAATGATCTATATTGTCACTAATCTTCCCTGTTGTATAAAGTTATATCGATGTTTATCTGCTTATATTCTCTTCATTGTGTTTGCCCACCTCTTTCAATGTCATTTCCTCCTTTGTCTAACATCAAACCTTAATCATTCATTACATTTAAAAATATTAAAAAATCTGAGATTTATCAATTCGTATCAATGATTTCATCTGTTATAATTGTATTCAAATACATTTGATAGTTTTCAATATTATTTAAGGTATAAACAAGACTATTTTTGGACTAAACGGTAAAAACTCATATCTGATAAAGACAAAAAGGAGTTTTAACAAAACAAAAAATTGCGCTCTAAATTTCATTTCCGAACAACAAATCAGCGGTAACAATTACAAACTGGTTAATTGATATAACCGGAAAATCTTTCACTGGGGCAATAGGGATATTTAGCCAAAATTAGATTATTATAAATGAACTTAAAGCTTCCAATATACTGTTAAGGTAATCATTTTAAACCATTAATGAAGAAAGACGTCTTCCAAAAACATGACAATCGGGGTTTTTTCACTTAATAGACACAAGTATCTTGATGGCTCTCTATCTTACTATTTATACGTATTTGAATCCATTGTCCCTGCTAGCATTTTGTACTTTTATGGCAAACCCCCTTACTCTTCAATGGAACGAATCTTTAAGCACCTCATCATACGGGTGCTGTCAACACGCACGTTAACATACAAAATTATGCTAAATGGTAAACCCCTTACTCTTACAACGGTAAAAACATTAAACACTTCATCGTATAGTAAATGCATGTGACCATACTAAATAATGATCGCCTGATATCGATCCACTTAAAAGTTCTAGAAATAGAAAAGAACAGCCATGTTTATCAACTTTATCCGCCAAATACATTTATCGATAATGAAAAATGTGTGTTTTGGTTTATAAAAAATGTGAAACAATTGTTATTTTTGATTTTTTTTACCAGACGGTTTGTTTACGAGAAAGATATTGCTGAAGTGTAAGGTTTTGACGTTGTCAAATATTTATTCTGCAAAATGCTTTCTCCAAATTGTATGAATAGTCTGTCTGACTATTCTAAAAATAAGTTGGTAATTTTAGCACTAGACACAGTAGATATAGTACAGAGTGAGAAACCAGAGAATCACAATTCCCTTATGTAAACAGCATCTGTCGGCACCGAGGGTACCATTAATTACCCAATACATACGGAATTCTTGAAATTACCATTGAGACAAATATCTCAACTTTCTCGAAACAATTCGTTTCTCAATAATTAGTTTATATCTGATTCCCTTCCTGATTGGTGTCATTTTATATTGCGTATCCCTTCACTGTTTTGGTGTCGCACATTCATAAGGTTATATTTGAAATTGTGGAAAAAACAACAAGATGATACCAAAGTGTAAACAAAACTCCACTTCGAATTAAAAATTGATAAAAATAGGGCAAAATAAGAACAAAGAATAAGAGAAGGATTTTTATCTTTTCGTTTTGTTTTTTGTTTGTTTGTATATTTTTATGATTACAATATTAACACAGATTGCAAACATGAAACGGACAAAATTTAGCTACGTCAATATCAGCATGAACTCGCTACAATATTTTATTCTCATTTAAATATTCAACAATTATCATGTATCCTGATTATTTCTTACCAAAGATAAGAAATTGCTTATTTCATATATGGAACATAGCAATCCGAATTTCATATAATTTCCTTCAAAATCTTGAAATGATTGTACTTTGTTGTGCCTCTACGTTGCCCGCATCTGGCTTACACATACCAATAAGTATAGAAAAGAATTCAAACATTTCCATACTATTTTTGTCAAGCCGAATTTTTTTAAATATCTTATTTCAATAAAAATATTTGGCTAAGTTAGAACATGTGGTAAAAATTGTTTTGAAATAATGGTATTCAATAAATGTAATGTCTCATTTTCAGATTCGTAACAGACATTCACTTTTCTCTCAATTTAGTTAAAATATGCATTGAAACATAATTTAAAGGGAAAATCTTGAAGGCGATCTATTTTGTACCTAACTGCAAGTTGATATATTATCTTATTTTTCCTTTTTAATATATACCCTTTCAGAATAGCTGATGTTGTTTCAGTGAGGGAGAGTTGTTTCTACAACAAAGATAAAATGAACTGCAATATGTTACTAATTCAGAAATATCAACACCCCCTGACAGTGTAAAATGAGTTATCCTAACTATCTTTGTTATGAAGCATTTTGGAGAAGTTCTAATTTTTATATGCAAACATAATCAGTAAGATGTTGTGTTTATTTCAGACAGTTGCTGGACGAGCCATCTGCCCCGGGAGTTTTAATTACGAGAACAAACGAATGCTCAATGTCCATTTTCGTCTGCGTGGCCATTGTTGGGTTGTTTTCTACAAACATCTCGCAGACCCTGAAGGAGAAACTGCTTGCGGAAACAAACACTTTAGAATTTGGCGTTCCTCCCAATTGTCTCATTGAGAAATACTCACCCCAACGGTTTGATTATTAAATATGTGATTTTTGTGTCGGAGCGAGGAGACTGTACTTACTTTATTGACTTAGCTTTGTACAAATATCATCAGAAACTTGGGGAAATAAAAGCGAAGGCAACCCACCGTTTAAAGCAAAGGGCACATGCCATTTGCCAAGGAAACCGCTCAGTCTAAGCTAGACCCGAATTAATAAAAGGGAAAAAAGTTACAAAACATCTAAAAGGGAGAAAGATGTACGAATTTTGCACGAAGTGGCATTCAAAGCTATTTAATGATGGGCGCTATCCTCCCCGAAAACGTTCATGGATTTTGAGAGAAAAAAATATAACAGAATTGTTTTGGTCAACGTGAACTCTGACCATTCGTTCGGAATGGAAATACCGGACTCTGCTTTCCTTCTTGAGAATGGTTGACCAGTGACCCCGTAAAGAAGACCCGTTTAAACACGTCTTAAAAATCACTAGGCAGCTATCGATGTAAGTATTCTCAATTAAGCCTCTATTGGATCGTTTTTGACCCTTCATATATATTAGTATGAACTCATTTTTGGACATTCGATCCATTTTCATTGGTATACATTTATTTATGACATTAATTAAGTCAACATCACAAATATAAAGCACTCGCATTTATTTATTTATTTATTTTGTTTCTTTACATCTATTTTGCTTTGGAAATAGTTCTATAAAATGTTAATAGTGTTGCTTTGTCTAACACGGTATATCAATGGTAATTATATAACTCATGCATTCAAACGCTGATCTTTAAGAGTTGGCATAAACAAATAGTTTGTTTTGGAATGTAATATTTTCAAGTTGATGCACATTGTTGTTACTGAAGAAGAGATGAAATATAATGCAATTTCAAAGTGACGGTTGTAATAAAATACATGGAATCTTCACTGAAAGTATTAATAACGGAAATAATCATTATTTTTTGCATTGACTTAATCTGTAAAGTCCTAATGAAATATAAATAAATGACGGCTCTTGCACTTACTTTTAACTGTATCAATTTTTGTCGTAAAAAAACCATCATTATTATTTTTTATGTCTAAATATCAAACAAATAACGACGTATTTATATTGTTTTTCTTTCAAGACGTAGCATTAATATTTAAAATGGCATATACATTGTTCAATTCGGAGAGTATTTAAACTGAAATTATACTTTATTTAGGAAAGTGTCTTGGGTCACTATAAATGTACCTGTAAAGTAAATTTCCCATGCAAAAAAAAAGAAAAAGAGAAATGAGCTGTCAAATACACACGCATTTTTGTATTTTTGAAATATATTTACATGCATTCAAAATGTATAAACAATCTTACATATATAAAAACTAGTCGAATCAACATTTACGATTACCATAAGTTTTATTTATACCGAATTACACCTGGAATCAGATGTTATTTGACATTTTTAGTATTTTTATCTCTTTATTATATGAGTGAAGTGTCCGTGTTATGCCATATATAATATTCAAGAAATTCTCTATAAAGTTCAGAGATTCCTTGACCAACTGGTGATTTATTATTTATAAAATTATATAACCATTCCATAGCTTTTCACTTTCAAAATACCTGTCGGTAATAAATTAAGCATTTGGAAATTCAATACTGTAAATTGCTTTTAAGCGCTTTTAAATTATATTTAATTAATACGATATTGTTCGGTTCGTATTTGGGTGGGAAAGAGTAGCCTTCAACCTCAAGCTCTCCGCTTATAACTCCGTACCGGGTAGGGACCTTTCATTAGATCTTAACCACTTAATAGATTTCGTATTCGGCTCACACACAAAAAAGTGTAAGACAGACAACATTATTTTAATCACTTTTTGTATCCTTAAAAAATATTGAAAACGAATATTTATCATAAACGATTCACATCCTTGTTTTATAGCTATGTTTTTTTATTTTCTACAATAAACTTACAAAGAATAGTTATAATAAACGTTGAACATAGTTCCACACATTTTCATATGCTAAAATGTCAATAAATGTAATCTTATGACAATTTTAATAAGAGATTGTAATAAACTTAAGTTAAGCGGCCTATCTAAAAGACCGTGGCGATGATATGCAGTTACCGATAGAAATTGGTTGCTGCTAAGCAGAAGTTACAACAGATGACCGATTCATATGAGCTGTTCTTTTTATGAAGAACAATTACACAGAATTAATTTTGTTATACCCCTAAGGCGATGTTTTCCTCGCATCGCGACAACTTCCGACATAACACGCTTTAATTGTGAGACTATCGCTACAGGCATTTTGTTAAATGAAGACACGTTTTGCAAGCAGATTAAGTGTTACTGGAGATTTAATATGTCTAAATTTAATTCGGCTGCTAAACGGAAGAAAAGAAAGATGAGAAAACGAACGTTTAGTCGTATACTATTGTATAAATCGACGAAGATGTAGTTTAATGATCTGATAAGCATTGGCGATCAGTACCGATGAATATATTCCGTTTTTGACACAAAAGATATAATTGTATGTAATTTGAATTAAATTGCATTTAATGTTGCATTAAAATCTACTTTATCACAACAATTTCTTCATTGATTAAAGTTTTTAAAACCAATCTCAATAATTCGTATAATTATGACTTGAATATTAAGCATTATAATGATACGAGATCTTTATATTATATAAGTACAATTGCTTTGCATTTTAATAGTATGATGATCATGTATTCTATGATAATTATTATGTTACATAAGTATGATTATTATGTATAATTACAGAATAATTGAAATATTATAAATATGTCAATACTACACATAATAGCTAGAACACATATTATTGGCATGTATTTTATCTATGCTTTTTTTTATTTGATTTTAGTCAATGCGCAGGGTTTCAAGTTATGTAATTAAATAGCTGTATAGATAATATAAGGTTGAAAAGAATGTTAATTGCTGAACCAAAAAAGCATTAATAATCAATCGTATTTATATTGAGTATAGTGTTTCAATGGGTGTTGTGCCGTCAAACTGAATTTATTGATTCGGAATTAAAGGTTTGAATTATTGAAGTAAAGATTGTGCATCCGTGCAGGTGTGTCATGCATGCTATCAATATCGTTATCAAACGCACGTGCCATTTATCTGAGATATGTGTTTGCAGTCGTTGATAGACATATACTGACCCGCTCTAATCCTACAGTTTAAACTTTCCCAAATACTACTCAAAATGTCTGCAACACTACATAGCGACAAGATTGATTATATCCGCATCAAACGTACCCACTGAGCGCACTTTCCCTTTTTACCTGGTATTACCTATGTACAGTATGTTGTTTTATAGTGCTGACGTCATCACATCTCTGCCAGGTGTAGATACTTCACCTTTGATCTGCCGATATATTTTAGTCTGGATTTTTGTTTAGGAGATGTACGGGTCTGCGCCACAAATTGAAATATAGTAAGAACTGTTTCATTCTTAAAAAACTTCACTAAGAAAATACGAAAAAAATAGCTACTGCTAAAAACTCAAATATTTAGAAATCAGTTAGTAAATATTTCACAATGCTCATTCCCATCTCAGTGTAAATTCATTTTTGGCATGCTGTATCTAGTACCAAATTTTAAAAAAGTGCAGTCACGTGTGTGCGCTTTACATTTATTTTTTTTAGAGCGAACAACACAGACATTATAATATCCTTGGTAAATCCTAAATTCGGAAAAGCGAGACCTAAATAATGTTATATTTTGCAGTGTCCTAGACAATAGAAATACCGCCTCACAGTCAAACCTGTCATATTAGACAATTTTAAAATAATGATTTTAAACTGTTAAATATAAGACTTGTTATCTTAGTCTAAGGCATTTTGATGAATTGATTAAAAGTTACTTTGTATTGAAAGAGGGCACAGTCAGACCAAAAATTATCGTGAGCCCTTAAAAGAAATTAACTAAAATATTTCACTGAAGAGTTCACGGTTTGCATGTTTAGAGATGTTTCACTTCAGAACGTAAAACATCAATTTAAATATCGTTGTTGTTCTGCGTTATCATAAAAGTGTACCAACACAACTAAATATCCATTTTTGATATTACTGAAAATCCACATGAACACCAAGTCTCGTCGATTTAACAAATCATTATTCAGTCAAGTCACGAAGACATATTTATGTGATCTTCAGATAAAAAAATATATATTTCAGAAAAGAGATATATCTCATACGTAGAAAATCAACATAGAAGTAAATTTTTGCTTTAACATCGCCAGAAGATCATGTTAAAAAAACGTTGAGGTTGAAATTGGTGTCTGTTACTTAACATCCGACAGCATTACATGTATTTAATGACTAAATTATCTTGAATGATTCGTTTGGGTTTCCTGCTGAACAGTTGACATTAAAAAAATTACATTACAAAAAGTACAAGAGCACAAAGTACATTTTGTAATTAGATGGTCATGAAAGAATTATGCTTAGCTTATCTATATCTATTTAATCTAGTTGAAAGATTGATTTGAAAAATATATTTTTTTGTAAAATTTGCAACAACTTAATGATTTTGATATTTATGTTATTCTGATAAACCAATATACATATGACATAATGTTATTATAACATCATTTATTAAACACAAACAACGAACAAGTGCAAGTTAAACTTTTTACGAATAAAACTATTTTGAAGTAGTTTCAACATTTAATGAATGCCAAGTTTGTTTTGAACAGAAACAGTAATTTTATTTCAAAAACGTGTTTCCTTTGTCGGGCAAAGAGTGCAAATGACTGATGAATCTTATTCCTTATTTCAACATTAAAATATGTTTCAGTTTTTTCACTTTTGTTCTAAGTAGAAACTATGTATATTTGCTCCCTCCAACTACACACATTGTATTTCCTATAGGTAGAATTAGACTTTGCCAGAAGCTATGTTTCTGTGAGTGGGGTATACTGATTACATCACGATCTTTAGTATGTCCGATGCCATTGCTAACGAGTGTTTACTCAGTAGAGGGCGATTGAAGGCGAATGCTTCTGATACCGGCCATGAAAAGCCTTCGTTTCAGCTGTATACTGGGGGTACCATACCCTATTGTCTACATAACGTTGGTCGATCTTTGAAGGCTTCGTGAGGTCTCAACTGTTCTGGTGAGAAAATAGTCACAATATTCATATGCGTCTAAATGTACCTAAACACACATTCATGTCTATTTCCCGTTTTTGGCGAGTCTCATTGCTTTGTTTGTTTGTCCGTATTAGCTGATGTTTGCTTAGGAATGACCGATGTTTGTTAACTTCTAGAAGTAAATTTCGGATGAATGCCTGTTGCCTTTCTCAGCCCTCTAACACCATTTCCTTTCGCCATACCAATTAAGCTCACATCAGCTTGTGTCAACACATCCTAATTAGGCTATATGTACCAAATTCTTCTACTGATGTTTAAACAAGCATCTCTTACTTACGGCAGTACATGGATTGGTTAATAGCGTCAAACAAAGCTGGCCACACGATGACCACAAGGACAAACAGGACGTGAACAGGTGACATCAAACGAAATTACATAACCAACAGACCTTTCATGTTTTAAATATAAATTTGATGGACTGATTCTAAATCTATTTATTTTTTAGATAAATTTGTTATTCTCACAATGAAATAAACATATAACACTTGTTATTTTCAACATATCGAATTAAATGACATTCCATATTTTTGTGCGATACATTAACATTCTATTACTTTCATTATACAATCGGATTAATGCTACGATGTTAGTTATTATATTTATGCAACGAGCGAGTAAAACACAGGTTGCATAAAATATTTAAAACAAATTTCATCATTTGATAATCTAGAAAATGCATTTAAATATGAATTGTTATATAATGATTATATAATCGTAATGAAAGTTTATTTTATACTCGGTTATCACATACAAATGACCAATAGCTACATAGGTAAATTTTATATATTGTAATGTTTTATTTTACATAATTTATCATCTATGCATAATATTATATTTTTAACATGAAATTAAATAATTTCATGGACCATAGTATTTCATGTACTATATCTAAGTCTAACATTTAAAATGTATGTCGCTTTCGAAAGGAAAAAAAGTCTAACTAAATATATCTAATTGTCGACGATCACACCCTATAATGACGAAGCTAATTTATACAATGACTGTCTAGCGCGTGCAGGACAACATGTTAACCGAGCTCATTAGAGCCAGTCTATAACATGATTCGTACCTAGGGGGCGCCTCTATCGGAGGGTCGACCGCCAGGTCACTTTAATTCCATCAGATGACGTTAGATGATTATTGTCTGGTAGTGTGACGATCCTAGTATGATTAGATGATTAGGGTTTCGTCTGATATAACGCCAACTCAGAGGTGATTATGGTCTAAGTGACAGATTATCTGTCAGCTTGATACAAAGTAAGCCGATATGACCAGCCAAACTAGCTTTCAAAAATACATAACTGAAAATTAGAACTTAAAAGAATAAGCAGGGCCAATTGAATTAATATCCTAGAAATTAAATTACAAACCAAAAATACATCAACCAGTATATTGTTTCCGGATTAAGCGTTTTGAAATTATGCTAACCAAAAGTATCGCGTCTGTTTCTTCCCGGAAAGGACGATGTTTCAAACAAGATGATATGCTCGCTCTGATAGTGTTTATACTGTTATGTGATAATGAAATGGACAAAAGCATGCAATGTTCTGATCACAAAACTCTAAACATGCAATTTCTGGTCGAAACGTCAATAAAGAAATTGGTTTCTCTTATAATTACGCCCGTTGCAATATTTTTTATAAATAATCGCCTCAAAATTAACTTCGCCAGCATTAATATGTATTATTATTTTCCAGTATAAATTGTGATTCAATATTCGATATATATATAAATATAAATCAGTTCTTTAGGTAAATAAAATAAAAACTTGGTTTAAAAAACATGCAGTACTGTTAATGTTAAATATCTTTGAAGCTACTCCAAACACGTAAACAGTTTATGGTTAGACTAAAGTGTAAAAACACGTTAACATTTAATTGTTAGATCGCGTTATACGAAGGCATATTGAAACACGTATACATTCAATGATTAGACTGAGTTAACTAAAGCGTAAAAACACGTTAACAGTTAATGACTAGACTGAGTTAACTAAAGCGTAAAAACACGTGAACAGTTAATGGTTAGAACGCGTTATATGAAGGCATATTGAAACACGTATACATTCAATGCTTAGACTGAGTTAATTTAAGTACATAGACATGTTAACATTCGTGGTTAGACGGAGTGCCAGTAAGGTATATAGAAACACGTTAACATTTATTGTTAGACTCCGTTACACGAAGGTTTATGGAAACACAATACCATTAAATGGTTAGACTGCGTTTCACGAAGACAGTGTAACGTTAACATTTAATTGTTAGATTGCATCACACGAAATGAAATATAAGCGCGTTAACGTTTAACTGCTGAAATAGGCTTCGCGAACGAAATTCGAGCAGTTATTATATTTTCTTTCTGGCTGTAGTACATATGGTTGATTTTGAATGCAACAGTGTGATTTGTTAAGAAAACAAAGGATGTTTTGTGTATAAGTTTTGAAGTACACATAAACTGTCAATTTAATTATGTTATTTTTAGTCGTAGAATGTTTATTATTAAAAAATGCAGAAATGTTTATACAAACTGTTTGTTTGTTGATGACAATAGCATACTAAAGGGATTGTTGTCATTTGAAATTCATACCATGGATTTAAACATTGCTGCAATGAGTATGTATTTTCAGGCGATTCTTAGAAATACTATTGTCTTACATATTCGTATACATGAAATAGCTTATTCTCTATTGCTACAGTTCTCATTGACTAGGATTACGTTGAAGCAACGCTACATTCCTATCTAGATCTCTGTAGTGAGGTTGTCATATAGAAACAGTCCTTAACCTTCTAGTAATACGACATTGTTACATTTATCTTTCAAATGTAAACTTGTAAATAAATCGATGTGATAAATTAATGTTATATTTGCCTTACAAGCTGTTGAAATTTGGTAAACACAAATGAAGAGAGCCCATGTACATAGCTGCAGATATTTACTCTACTGTACACAAAGTGCTTTACCTACGTCGTTTGTCGCGTAAGCTGTGTCTACACCCCCGAACCATAAAATCCTCATCGCCAGTCGGAGAGTGTATGAATGAACTTGACTCTTACAGGCGATACTTTAATCATTGTCAATATTATTTCTGTGATAAAACTGTTGATTGTCTATATTTATATTTCAGATTCAGCTATCGTAGATTACGATTCATAAAACGGATGAAAAGTCGCTAACGCCGTCACTTTATCTGGGAATGGAGAGGGATCAAGTCCGACGGAAAAGGAAAGGAACACAACTTAAGAAGAAAATGCAACAACTCGAAAGTAATAAGAATAATTCAAATGGTGATTTATCTGGACAGAGGACAGATGTGAAAGTGTTACTTGTGTATGTGTATGATAGACCCGATGGTTTCACACGTCTTCCAGTGACGTCATCAGTGACCGGAAACTATTCAGTGACAGTGAACTCCGAACAATCTGGATTAACGGAAATATTCATATACGGAAAAAGAACCTTGAAAATAATCAAATGGTAATACAAATTCCAATCACAGCGTGTCATTTTTTAGTATGAATTTCTTGATTCATATTTCCTGGGTTATTTTTTTTTATTAAACGGAACATGTAATTTGATCATACTTTGTACACATATGAAAAAAAGTAAACAGATTAAGAAAATATATTCCTAAAATTTCTGTTCCTTCTACAATGTTGCTTTCAAAGAATGTTTCTGCTTTCCCTTTGTTCAAGGTTCTTGGTGCTGTCCTTTACTGTAATACACTTTTAGTATTTTCACTCTCTCTCTTCTGTACAGTCTGTATTTTAATGGGTTTTTTATTTTATTTCAGCCAGGCGTTTATATCTGTTAAGTTAATACACGCTGTCTGGTTTACCTTTAATGCCTTATAAAAAAGATAAACATCGGGGCCAAAACGTATATTAAATTCTTAGTACAAAACTTCATCTGTGCTTGTATTCTGTTTTTTTTTTAAACATTATGTTTATTCCGTATAAATTAATAATGATATAAAAACGTGATATGCATAATTACTTAAACATAAATATGGATATGCATAAATATTTCACATTTTGATTTGGTAATGTTCCTCTCTCTCTCTCTCTCTCTCTCTCTCTCTCTCTCTCTCTCTCTCTCTCTCTCTCTCTCTCTCTCTCTCTCTCTCTCTCTCTCTCTCTCTCTCTCTCTCTCTCTCTCTCTCTCTCTCTCTCTCTCTCTCTCTCTCTCTCTCTCTCTCTCTCTCTCTCTCTCTCTCTCTCTCTCTCTCTCTCTCTCTCTCTCTCTCTCTCTCTCTCTCTCTCTCTCTCTCTCTCTCTCTCTCTCTCTCTCTCTCTCTCTCTCTCTCTCTCTCTCTCTCTCTCTCTCTCTCTCTCTCTCTCTCTCTCTCTCTCTCTCTCTCTCTCTCTCTCTCTCTCTCTCTCTCTCTCTCTCTCTCTCTCTCTCTCTCTCTCTCTCTCTCTCTCTCTCTCTCTCTCTCTCTCTCTCTCTCTCTCTCTCTCTCTCTCTCTCTCTCTCTCTCTCTCTCTCTCTCTCTCTCTCTCTCTCTCTCTCTCTCTCTCTCTCTCTCTCTCTCTCTCTCTCTCTCTCTCTCTCTCTCTCTCTCTCTCTCTCTCTCTCTCTCTCTCTCTCTCTCTCTCTCTCTCTCTCTCTCTCTCTCTCTCTCTCTCTCTCTCTCTCTCTCTCTCTCTCTCTCTCTCTCTCTCTCTCTCTCTCTCTCTCTCTCTCTCTTCCTCAACTTGTTATATCATGTTTACTTAATAGACGCCATTTTTTGTATAATGGTTGATTTTTCTGTTTATTTTGTTTTGATGTCTCCTTAGTACTAATTGTTGTCTCCTCGGTGCTGGTTGTTGTCTTATCATTGTTTTGGTGTCTCATCGCTTCCTTTTTTCTTTTGTGTTCATAATATTGTTTTTCTGTGTCTCTGTGGTGTTTTGTTTTTCTATTTTATTGACCGATTTCCTGTAAAAATAGTTCAAACTAATAAATTGTCGTTGACCTTTTGTTGATATAGTTAAAATAAGTTGTTGTTGACCTTTTGTTGATATAGTTAATATAAGTTGTTGTCATTGGACTTTCACTCATATCAATTGTTATTAGACTTAAATTGTTTTTTAGGTTTTCGATACTGTTGGGAAAAAAATCAATTCACATTCACTTTAAAGAAAATAATATATATCAACAATGAAGAAATATCAAAACTTTTATTTTTATCAGAAATATTTTATTTATATTAAAATTTCTTATATTATAAAGGCCGTATCAAGTCTGAACAATATTACAAATGACGTTCAAATGCCAACACATAAATTATGACTTACATTTGAACTATGAATTTAGTATCAAATGAAGATAAATGAATATAATATGTAATTTATACTTTTATAGTTTGAGCTAACATTCGTTTTACAAGACACAATGACAAGATTAAATCACTTTATAGTCACACAAAATTCCATGTAAGACATTATTGATATCTCAAATAAATATTAAATACTGACTATACAAATCTCCAACATCAACATTGCTATAATCGGAACACTGACCTTGGCAATTTCAAACGAAAACGTATCATTAATGTCTTTGAAATATATTTCCATAGAACAAGGAATACACTTATGTTACCCCTTTAAATGGTTTGTGTTTTAGAAATAAATTACATTTGAAAAAAAATGAATTTTATTTCTAGTTTTATTGATAATAAAGTGATTTCATGTCATTGCGTGAGGGTTTTATTCTGGTAATCTCATTGAGCAAAAGGTTATTGTCCAGACAACCATAAAACCTCGCTTTAGAGGCCAACAATGAAGCATATATGTACGCACAATTAGTCCGGAGAGTAGATTGGAAAAGCAAAGGTCTGCTCATTTCATGTTTTTTGTTGAAAACTTCTTTTTAAAAAATGTCTTTAATGTATAGCCTCGCTTGGTCAGTGGGTCAAGTCTGAGTAGAACAGAGCTTGATGATTCTGTCGAAGTTTGTCTCGAGGTTATGTGGAAACAATACCAGTAACAATAAAAGAATAAATATATCCAAAGAAAAGTAAACAATGACACAGCAAGGAAATAGTTTTAAACTAGACAGACGTCTGAATTTGGAATAAGATGAACTGAAATCATACTGACAGAATTTCAAAACATGTCCAACTACACAGGGTTTTCTCTCAATCAAATAGTGGTTTATATAACGTTTAGGGGTATGCTAAATCAACATATGATTAAGCTAAACAAAGATCAACTTTATTTATTAGTTTGAAGTTAAAAAACCTGAAAATAAAACACACAAAAAACCGAAAATTAGATCATAGCTATCTACAGACTTTTCCCTCAAAATGAAGGAGTCATATAAATATTCTTCTCTTCATTTGCGTCTCATCGCATACATGTATTAACTTTAATACGAAAATTTGATAAATCAATTAAAAATATTTATTCTATAAAAGAAACAATATATAAATATGGTTTCCACAACAAAACGTGTTTGTTTGAGGAAGACTTCTTTCTGTAAAACAGGAAAGAATTGCTTCCGATTTATTTTCACGTCACTTAATGAAATGACGAATTCAACAATGATTTGCAAATTTGTGAGCCGTTCACATTCTATAATGTCCATAACAAGTTAGAGTATCCAACACAACTGGTTTGTTATAACAACATGGGAAAATATCAGGACGAAATTTTGATTTACTTTCTTTTGCTTGGTCTAATACATCAGGTGATACTGCATTTAGAACTTCTTAAATGAGGGATTTCCTCTCTAATGTTAATTTGTTCAGACAATAGTTGAATTTTGTTACTATTTAATTTGATTGATTTCGTACACTCACGTTTAAATTAGCATATTTCTTTTCACTTAATTTCAGTTTTTAATTCATATTAACAATGAAAAAGGTTAATAAAGATTTTTTATATAACAAACTGCTTTGAATAATTCAAACTGTTGTCATTTTAATAGCAATTTCGTAAATCCACAATAATACGATATCATTTAATAGCTATTCACGGTAAAATTAATAACCTGTCGTTGTCTTTAAAGTTAATGGATTAAAGATGAACAATTTCACAACTGGTGTCAATTTTATATTTAATGGGTGTAGCTATAGTAAGAAGGTTTCATGGAGATGTGACGTGTGATATTTAAAATAAAGGAAAGAAATCTGTATCAGTACCATATACATCTATGTGTACCCTCCTTGACAATATTATAACATTTATATTTATCTTTGTGTACAGACCATAACAATAATCCAACAGTTATATATACATCGGTTTCATTACCTTAACAACAATATAATACTTAAATAAATATGCATCCATGCACACCCACCATTACAATAATATAACAGTTATATATAAATCTATGCGTACCTATCATAACAATAATATAATATCTTTAGAAACATCTATATATACCTACCATTACAATTATATAACAATTATCTTCATTCTTGTATACCTATAGCTACCTTACACCATTACAACATCTATATATATAATACGAAAATTTGACAACCTAAACTTGTCCACACTGTTGGAATTACTTCTTTGCCCCATATATAAATATATATGTACATTGTACCTACCATTACAATTATATAACAATTATCTTCATTCGTGTATACCTATAGCTACATGTACCTTACAACAATACAACGTCTGTCTCCATTTTCGCGAACAACACAATACGTTACAACACTAATTTCTGCATTCATCTGTACCTCATTTTACAACAACATATCATGTTCCTTTGATGCATAATATGAAAATATGTTTTGTATTGCTATAAGTATAAATCCATTCAACGTATGTGTTGTATAACGCTGCCTTCATATATATATATACGTTACTCTCAAAAAAACAGGCTTGCTTCTATATTCCTGGTACAAAAGATCACAGATACAAATGATAGTTCAAAGACTATTTTACCTATACCATTCCGAATGCTTTTTGTGTTCCTAATCTGTATGTCTATACTCTTATTTTTGACTAATCGACTAACTTTGTTATAAATTATTATCATATAACAATTAAAGTTCCATATCAGTTTATTTAATGTTGTTATTATATCTTATTACAATCTGAGTTTAAAATGAGTAAACAAACAAAAACGTGTTTGATATTGCACTGTATTGATTTTATTCGTATTTGATAATTGCGATAAAGTTATTTGATCTGTTTTTGGAGTTAAATCGATATTTATTACCATAACTCAAATTAAGTTTTTTCCAGCATGTTTTAAAAATCACTATTTATTTATTTTGTAATTCACATATCAATTCTATTTGCCGTCCCTGTCGTGTGTACGGCAGAATGATTTTATAGCATGTTGTGTGTTGATTATGTAAACAGCTGTAAGTTTAAATTGATTCACGTGTATTATTTGCCTTAACATTACCGCTGTCTCCGTGCACTACTGTAAAAGAGCTCAGAATCTGTATTGGGGCGGTTTCAGCCTCGTTAGATTCTTTACTCGTCTCCCCAGGAGGATGGGATGATAATCCCCTAATAGTCCGGCCCCTACAATAGAATAAAAAGGCCCGTTAATGGGCCTGTTGTTGTCCCGTGGTCATGAGCGACCGCCGAATGACAATTGCGGGTTGCTATTAGTCTGTCAGTGACAGCTAACATATATAAATAGCCACGCCCGCCTGCTCGTCATCATCATACTCAAATCGATCTTGCTTCATCGTACTGTAGCCCTGGTTAACGGAATCGTCGCCAATTTAATCAACATGATATTATAACTATTACCATCAAAGCTCACCCAGCCGTGAATATTATCATTTGTAAAATGGAAGTAAAAATCATGTTAATTGTTGGTCCCTTTCAGGGTGAACTCAATTCTCCAGCTGGTCTCTGAGGAAAGAACTCGATCCACCGACTGCAATGCGGTCCCGTTGGACATGATTAAACATCATTTGATGATATTCTTCAAAGAGCACAAATAGATAATCAAGCACCTGCGAGTATGAATAACCAGCCAAAAATCATTTACGGGAACTCGTTAAGGTAAAATGTCAGTTGAAACAATAAGAGCAGTTTAGAGGCGTATTATTACTAGGACGGCACCATTTACCCTTTATGTTGAAATTGTCTTCGACATTTTAATTAAAAAAATAAACGAGTTTACGGTTCGATAAACCAAAGTTTTTTTGAACATTTTCCAATTTGCAGAACTAATATATATGCAGGAAAGATAGGTTTGTTAATTTGATATCTGAGACATCGAAGGTCAATATGCATTTGTAATTTACACCTGAAATAATCAACGTTTGATTTTACATGTAAATTACTTTATTGAATTGTATTGACAGCTCGTGTTTAACCTTTTCTGCCCACCTTCCCTTTTGTCGTCTCTACTCGCGAGAAATGACTTTGTGAACAATGGGTTGTTTTGTCCTGTAATATTGAAAACAAATATTGTTTAGAAAAAATGTTTTTAGATGATAAAATACATCTCTAAGGATATTATTACCTTGCAGTTTATTGACAAAAGTGTATGTAAGTGCCTGCTTATCGAATAAATCATAAGTATCTTATATTATTTGTTGTTGTTTATACATACAAATTGTTTAATTATACTTCAATGAATTCCATTAGATAATCACTGATAAAATTATTAATGACTAAAACGTATCAACTGCAATTTTATTTCGAATTTTTACAAACTATTTTAAAACGTTATCATGTCAATAATTGTTTTTAAAAAAGTTGTATCAAATAATAATAGACAAAGAAACGAAAGGATTGACAGTGTAATCTTGTACCGATTACTGTTAACATACATATTTTAGCGGTCATGCTATGTAAGCGTTTTTTGCACTTTAAATATTTCGCTTATTTATGACTGCTTTAACTAAATTATCCGTATATGGTTTCGTATTCGCATAAAGTGCAAACACACTAAATCGTTAATCTTTTAAAATTTCATAATACGCTAAAATTCAATTCCGTTACGATAAATAGTTTTCCATTAACGTAAGTTGATAAACATACAATACTACACTTGCAGTATATACATTTTAGAGTGACCAATGTAAACACGTCTGGAAACGGCATAACAGATAATGATGTTAGGAGCTAGTGTAGCATACTAACGTGTGTATGATCGGTATGAAACCTCAAGTAGATGTTGTTTATGCAGTTAATACTAGCATAAGGACTATTATTTGGATTCTTGTTGTTAGCATTGTAAGTACAACATTATACAAAGTCACTTAAACAACAGTAACAAAAACATCAGAAACAACAGATTACTAAGTCAACATAAGTCACCTTAACAAATATATTAAACAAATCAACACAAACATAAGTATACAATATTATCACAAACAACAGTAAACAAATTCACCACAACCAACAGTATACAAATTCACCACAAACAACAGTATACAAATTCCCCACAGACAACAGTATACAAATTCACCAGAAACAACAGTATACAATTTCACCGCAACCAACAGTATTCAAATTCACCACAAACAACGGTATCCAAATTCCCCACAAACAACAGTATACAAATTCCCCACAGACAACAGTATACAAATTCACCGCAAACAACAGTATACAAATTCACTACAAACAACAGTATACAAATTCACAACAAACAACAGTATACAAATTCACTACAAACAACAGTATACAAATTCCCCACAAACAACAGTATACAATTTCACCACAACCAACAGTATTCAAATTCACCACAAACAACGGTATCCAAATTCCCCACAAACAACAGTATACAATTTCACCACAACCAACAGTATTCAAATTCACCACAAACAACAGCATACAAATTCACCACAAACAACGGTATACAAATTCACCACAAACACCAGTATCCAAATTCACCGCAACCAACAGTACACAAATTCACCACAAACAACAGTATGCAAATTCACCACAAACAACAGCATACAAATTCACCACAAACAACAGCATACAAATTCACCACAAACAACAGAATACAAATTCACCACAAACAACAGTATACAAATTCACCACAAACAACAGTATACAATTTCACCGCAACCAACAGTATTCAAATTCACCACAAACAACAGTATACAAATTCACCACAAACAACAGTATACATATTCACCACAAACAACGGTATACAAATTCACCACAAACAACAGTATACAAATTCACCACAAACAAAATCATTTAAAAGCCGCCATAAACAACAATATACTACATCACTATAACCATTAATACACAGAGTCACCAAAACCGAGAGTACAATATGATAATAATTCGAGGTTCTTATATACCGCTTTATCACAACCTAGTTTGTAGGTCGTCTCACTAATTGTTATCCGTGGTTATAGGGCCTTTGTAACCAGCCAATATCTTTCTCAACTCCCTGGGGAGCATACACCCGGTGCTGCCATTTCGGCGCTCACAGCTAGCATTCAACAATTCTAGCACTGCCCAAGCACGTACTCATTTACAGCTGTGTAGACTAACAAGCGGAATAAAGCATCTTGCTTCAGGATACAACACAGTGCTGTGACGTGACTCGAACCCGCAACCCTTCAGTCACGAGCTCGGCGTCTTACCACTAGAATACATTTGTTTTGGCCAACGATATACAATTCCCTTAGATACAAGTACAACTAGACCTGACCCCAAATATAATCTCTATCACAGTATGATGCATTGTAAATATGTATAACAAAGGTATTGTTGTCTGTTATCAAACTCACCTACAGAGTTTTGTACTGATATGGTCACGTTTGTTTAGTCCTCACATATATCAACGTGTTCACATCTTCCTCTATTTTGTCTGAATTTGGCTAACTTGAACGACATTGGAAGACAGATTCAAGAAACGTTTAGAAATAATAAATAGTTAATAAAGCTACTTGATTCTACCCCCTAGTATTGATGTCACCTTCGTACCTGTGTCTTCTATGGAGTTATATTTGATTTTTTGAGTATTTTATATTTTACTTCATACATGAAAAAGAGAAGGAATACGATCAGCGTTTTATAGCTATGTTAGATAACAGTGTCTAAGATTAGCTTATTTTATGTTCTGCCTAGCCAAGAATTATCAGGATAATTCATCAAGCAATTAGAGTAGAAGAGACATGGAAAGTCCAGAGTTCGTAAGCAACGACTTCTATGATGAGATTTTAGCGGAGGATGTATTCGTGTGCCTCTTCATCTTCCTCCTATTACGCCCGTCCCAATTGCAAGGAACAGTGGCGCCCTCTATACTGTTTGCAGTTCTTGAGCTCCAGCATCTACCCGGTCATAGCAGTGTATCGTCACGTCCCTCGTGATAGTTACAGATTGGATTTCTAATCCGTCCCACATCCATCCTAAAAGTCTACCATTATAACATGGTCGTACTTAATGGATTTCTGTACCTTGGAGGGTTCAACAAACAAACAAAATTTGTTCGACGAAAGGTGTGGCTTCACTATGCCGATTTTAGACTGTTTTGATTGATTTTAGACATTTAAAATCAATCTTGTAATCTACGACTGGCACATTGAAGCACCATGACTGATGTGGTGACATCGTATAGGAGAAATATGATATTCTCCAATCTTGACTCTATGTGACGGAAGTCGGCACTAATTGATTGCTCGGCGACGGGTCGGAAAGGTCCGGCTGAGAAAAGTGTGTGATTTACATATTAAACATGACAGACTTGACGAGTTTTGACCGCCATAATAATGAGTATTGAAATCGTATTTATAATTGCTGTATATAAGAAAGTGACATGTGAGATTACAATGGATTTGCGTGAATATCTATACAAATTATTCACCCGACAAGTTTAATTTGTATTCCGGAGAAATATTACATTAGAAAATATGTTTAAATCATCACGTTTAGCTTTTGTGTATATTGGAAAACTTGTAAAGAAATGACGGAATCTCGCTGAATGGATTTGAAATATATTGTTAATCGAACTTGAGATTTCTCATCTTGATTTAAAATCAGCAAATAATTTAGGGATCGGGATGATTAGTTTGTGGTTCAACAGCACGCCCATGTTATCCCGTTATGCTGTAGGCTCTCTCACGAAGGAGATATATACCACGCAAACACAGCTAAGAGCCTATACAGTTAACCGTTAACGCATCCAATCAATGTTGTGGGAATGTCTAAGTGAGAAAATGATTCCATTCCATGGTTTCATGCTATTCTTTCAGCAATTTCAAAAAAACACGGGAGAATACCGAAGTGTAAATTAAGACCATTGAAACGTATTGTTGGACCTATATGATCCTTTAATATACGACATTCCGTTTAGCGAAATATCCAGGAGGCGCTCCTGATGTTAGCTTGCATGCTCGGCGATCTGCCACATTTGTGTTCGTTATCATAGCAATAAAAACGAAGTTCCATACTTTTTTGTATGATTCAGATTCTTTATTACTTGTGTTTTACAGCACATCGGAGAGTAGACTTTATATATACAGTATTTACAATCAATTGCAGCAATACACATTGTTATTCATGTACAATATGAAAAGTAGTCTTACACAGTTGCATACGCATGTACTATACTAAATTACATGTACATCATATTACAATGATAGACACAATATTCTAAGTCAGTTAGAGGTAACAACACACATTATAACAATACATAGTACTACTATCAAATGTATCATAATATAGCACATCAACATGTTATGACACACGTCGTAACCGTACAGTTGTATATAGTGTTGAATAGTATGATAGCATGTCCTACTCTGTAAGTACTGATGTAGGACAGTATAATAGCATGTCCTACTCTGTAAGTACTGATGTAGGACAGTATAATATCATGTCCTACTCTGTAAGTACTGATGTAGGACAGTATACTATCATGTCCTACTCTGTAGGTACTGATGAAGGACAGTATAATAGCATGTCCTACTCTGTAAGTACTGATGTAGGTCAGTATAATATCATGTCCTACTCTGTAAGTACTAATGTAGGACAATATAATATAATGTCCTACTCTGTAAGAACTGATGTAGGACAGTATAATATCATGCCCTACTCTGTAAGTACTGATGTAGGAAAGTATACTATCATGTCGTACTCTGTAGGTACTGATGTAGGACAGTTTAATAGCATGTCCTACTCTGTAAGTGCTGATGTAGGACAGTATAATAGCATGTCATACTCTGTAAGTACTGATGAAGGACAGTATAATAGCATGTCCTACACTGTAAGTACTGATGTAGGACAGTAAAATATCATGTCCTACTCTGTAAGTGCTGATGTAGGACAGTATAATAGCATGTCCTACACTGTAAGTACTGATGTAGGACAGAACAATATCATGTCCTACTCTGAAAGTACTGATGTAGAACAGTATAATATCATGTCCTTCTATGTAAGTACTGCTATCATGTCCTACTCTGTAGGTACTGATGTAGCACAGTATAATAGCATGTCCTACTCTGTACGTACTGATGTAGGACAGTAAAATATCATGTCCTACTCTGTAGGTACTGATGTAGCACAGTATAATAGCATGTCCTACTCTGTAAGTACTAATGTAGGACAATATAATATAATGTTCTACTCTGTAAGTACTGGACAGTATAATACCATGTCCTACTCTGTAAGTACTGATGTGGGACAGTATAATATCATGTCCTATTCTGTAAGTACTGATGTAGGACATTATAATACCATGTCCTACTCTGTAAGTACTGAGGTAGGACAGTATAATATAATGTCCTAATCTGTAGGTACTGATGTAGGACAGTATAAGAGCATGTCCTACTCTGTAAGTACTGATGTGGGACAGTATAATATCATGTCCTACACTGTAAGTTCTGATGTAGGACAGTATAATATCATGGCCTACACTGTAAGTTCTGATGTAGGACAATAAAATATCATGTCCTACTCTGTAGGTACTGATGAAGGACAGTATAATAGCATGTCCTACTCTGTACGTACTGATGTAGGACAGTAAAATATCATGTCCTACTCTGTAGGTACTGATGTAGGACAGTATAATAGCATGTCCTACTCTGTAAGTACTGATGTAGGACAGTATAATATAATGTTCTACTCTGTAAGTACTGATGTAGGACAGTACAATATCATGTCCTACTCTGTAAGTACTGATGTAGGACAGTATAAGATCATGTCCTTCTATGTAAGTACTGATGTAGTAATATCATGTCCTACTCTGTAAGCACTGATGTAGGACAGCATAATATCATGTCCTTCTATGTAAGTACTGATGTAGGAAAGTATACTATCATGTCGTACTCTGTAGGTACTGATGTAGGACAGTATAATATAATGTCCTACTCTGTAAGTACTGATGTAGAACAGTATAATATCATGTCCTTCTCTGTAAGTACTGATGTAGGACAGTATAATATCGTTTAAAGCATTATTATATAATGACATCCATTATAAACAAAATGGCGCTGCCTAGAGAAGTGTGATATGGGTCAGAGCATGGTTTAGTGCATAGCAACGTGATATAGAGAAACCAACATAGATATAGTAACAGATATTACTTATATATAATTAATATGAACGGATTAAAATTAAAATTCCGAATTATGTTATCAGACGGAACCGTTTGTTTTGTTTCAATAAGCTATAGGTCTAGATTGTGTATATGGACACATATATATACCTTGAAACACAAAACAAAATAACAGCTTTCGTCTTTTCTCTGTATAAAATCACCACTGGATATAATTATAATCTTACTTAGTTTGTTTATAAGCGCCTTTTTTTCAATAAAAATTCTACATAGTGATATAAGTAATGCAATATACAGCTGGCGTATTGAAATAAATCAAACCTTGAGAGTATTAGAGTGTTTTCACTTAAGTATGTATATATGATAGCTACATATGTAATGCTGCATTTACTACGAGTTCCATTAAGGATTTGCATTACCGCTAGTATTATTAACTATGATATGCATAACGAATTCCATTGGGCTAATTATCGTTTCATTCATCACGTTTCAATGTTACTCCTTAAAGTAGAGGACTAAAAGTAGTTTGTCTTTACCTTATTGTGACTTAACACATCTCTCCGTAAGGCAGCTTACTGCCATAGACACGATTTCAGTTAGGGATATTTTATAACTTGCCATGGATATCCATTTGCATTTTTATATTTATAATACAAAGTACAGCAAATATGTGTTAATGTATTGTATAGCAAATTGTTAGTTTAGTTATAAAATTGTAAGCAGATATAGAATATAAATAATACATACAGAAGTAGTCAACTATGTACTAACATAAAATATAATCCATTTGGGTTTTATTTGCTTTTTTCAACAAGAACAAAGACAGCTTATGGTCGCAAAATCACCTATTTAATGCAATGTTAAATATAACATATGATATTATAACTTGTTATCACACATGATACAGAAACTCATTATAGTGTATAATTTAAGTCCTCTTAAAACAAAAGATACAAAATCTCGTTATAATATATGATATAATACCTCGTTATAATATATGATATAATACCTCGTTATAGTATATGATATAATACCTTGTTATAATATATAATATAATACCTCGTTATAATTTATGATATAATACTTCGTTATAATATATGATAAAATATCTCGTTATAATTTATGATATAATACCTCGTTATAATTTATGATATAATACTTCGTTATAATATATGATAAAATAACTCGTTGTAATTTATGACAAAAATGTAATATGATAAAACATACTATATACAATATATCAATATTACATCTAACGCAATAACTCATTATTATTATCATTACATCTAACACAATAACTCATTATTATTATCATTACATATGACACATTAACTTGTTGGAATATATAATAAAAACCTGATTATAATATGATATATAAAATAACTCATTATAACTGATATTATAACTCATGTTTATGTATGAAGTGTACAACTCGTTATATGACGACGTACATATAGGATTATTCATTTGACCGTTTGATCTCACGTCCAGTTTTGAGGTACAGGTACAACAAAGGATTGGTCTTATCGTTGTGTCCAACAGAGGGGCTTACGGGGATCAAACGCATAGCGGACAGACGGAGACCCAACACTCTCACATCTCCACGATGACGGAAGACATTTTTACTGTCTTCAAACTCATGACGTTGTCAAAGGGGCTAGAGCGCTTGATGTACGCACCTACATGGCTACATAAGTGGAGGGGGGATTCTACAAGGGTAATGCTTAGCGCACCAAAAATGTTGTCTCTGACGACGGGCCGCCAGTTAGCAGGAGGAACGACTGATTTACACCCGGGGTATACAACTTCAAAGACTACCCCAGCTTGCTATGTGGGTAGGCTTTCACTGTTAGTGATATGTGATGGGTGAGATGAAACACCGCCTGGAAACTTTGAAGTGACCTGTTCACGACTACCCTGCTGATGTAACGGAGCTTGCACGGTGTAATCCCTTTTGGTCCTCATGATCTGCACGCGCACAGGACAAGATGGCGGCAGGTGAAAGAAACATTAGGTACGCAGGTTCATCTGATACATGTTTTTTTTCTCTTTTCTCGTGGTGTCAAGTGAAAGTTAGGTAAATCAATTTTCAGATCCATACGTTTATTATGATAAACAAGGTTCTTTGTATTTGTGTATATTGATATGATAATCCACTGTGAACAAAGTGCATAGCAATTCATTCTACTCTCATCAAACGTTTCTTCAAGAGTATGACAATATGCTGGAAATTCGATTTTTCAGAAATATTGTATCTGGAAAAAACCCATAACGAAAACCTACAAACCTGCATTTCTTCATTAAAACTTACTTAACATGAGAAATTGACTAAGGATTTGATAAATATTAATAAATAATGCAGACATGAAAATACTTTATATATGATGATTTAGGAAATTTGTACCGGATCGGAAATGCTAACAGAATAACAGTCTAATTGTGAACTGTATTTTTCTACTTCAAAGACAAAGAGCTACCAGTTGCTATAATTATATTGACAATACCTCGTTTTGAGTGAATCAAGCACTGCCAGTTGTTATAAATTATAACAAAAGACCATTGTAGGTACAACCTGATTGTATCAGGCCTGACATGTATACCTTGATCTATTTCACCTCAGTGAATTTCTTTTGTCGTTTGCGTATAATGATTGAAACACAGTCCTGCAACAATCAAACCCTGATTTTCTTCTCAAATACATGTTATAAAACAACACAAAACATTATTGCTAAACAATATATTACAGATGCGTATACAAATACATGACTACATATACAAATATATAAGAACATTGCATGATATTTGTTTTCTAGAAAACAATTTGTTTTGACAGTTTGTTATGAGGCTTTTGTAAATATACATAAAGTATATCTCTATAAACACCCTTTAAGTCTCATCCTCATACAGTTTAAATATCAAAATACAAATGAACTCTAATGTAAATCTATCATAAGTCCTATATCACGTTGAGCACATGTGTCGTCATAAAATGGTTCTTCGTTTTGGCTGATACACGACAGAGTTAACATGGTTTTCGGTATGTCTTATACAAGGAACTAACTGGGTCTACTGTGTGTCTAATACAAGGAACTAACTGGGTCTACTGTGTGGTTAATACAAGGAACTAACTGGGTTTACTGTGTGTAAACGATTTCTCATATTTGACTAACTACAACGTTTGATGATTGGCTGAAATAAGGAACTAACTGGATCCAATGTGTTTCTAATAAACGAACCTAATTAGGTCTTCTGTGTTGCTAATACGGTGACATATGTATTGTCATCAAACAAATATTTGATAAATAGTCGTCTTGCTTGTTTGTGGCAAACATTTAGTTTGTGCGAACGAGTAGCAACCGCCGGCCAACCTGATTTAAAGCGAACTGTTGGAACGCAAAATATTTACGTTTTTAAGGAAGATTTGATGAACCACGTATATACATTCCGTCTATTACGAATGGTATGGATCTTATAGACTTATCTATGATACAAATGTCTCGGCAAATTCACAAATGTCTCAGCATATAATTATTTTTTATATAAAACTCTCATCATATACCTACCTTTTATATAAAACTCTCATCATATACCTACCTTTTATATACCATTCTCATCATATATTTATCTTTTATATACCATTCTCATCATATATTTATCTTTTATATACAATTTACATCATATACTTATCTTTTTATATAAAACTCTAGTCATATACTTATCTTTCATATAAAACTATCATCATATACTTATTTTTTATATAAAACTCTCAACATATTATACTTATCTTTTATAAAAACAATTATCATCATATACTTATTCTTTATATAAAACTCTCATCATAAACTTATCTTTTATATAAAACTCTAATCATATACTTATCATTAATATAAAACTATCATCATCATATTCTAATCTTTTTAAAAAAAAATCATCATATACGTAGCTATTTTATAATTCTCTCCCAGCAAAAACTTTTTTTTTTTTTTTATAAGATTCTCATTATATACAGAATCTCTCTTATCATTCTTATATACTCTTATATAAATCTCTCTTTGCATGAAATTCTCTCGGTATATTTTTAACCTTTATTTATATATGAGGTAAGTATATGCCAAGAAAGGTTAATACACCTTTTATCAACATATTCTTACCTAAAACTTTTATCCATGATATACTTACCTTATACACATGTTTATAAAATTCTCAAATCATGGATACTTAATATATAAATCCCTTGTAGCCTATACTTACTTATGATATGTGTATCAAACACTATCAGCATATTCCTGTCTGCTATATAAAACTACCGTTATGTACCTATCGAGGTGGACTGTAGTTAACTAGAGTTTATCCATTAAAACTACAGTTTAACCATAGCTAGCAACAATAACATCATATTGCTATTAAATCATATAAAATGTTTTACAAAAATTAAAATATTCTTTTCGAAAAAAACTTACAGTATAAATGAATTTTACATGAAACGAAGGAAATTAATCGAGGTATTTATGTTGAATTAATAGTATTTGCCTGTGATTACACATTAACTTTAATCGTCGAAAATCGGTACGGCTCCATCTCATTGCGATTTGACACATTGGGATTGAAAACATGAGCTATGTCTATATAATTTAGAAAACCTTTTGCACATGATCGTATGTGTTTTTTAAATAAGAAATATATCTAGTTAACTGGCTCAAGATTTTAGGCAATTATCAAGCTATTTATAACCTAAATATGATGTAACAAAATTCTCGAAAACACAACAATGTTTATATATATTGCTGATTTTATAATTCATGAAATTGTGATAAATATATTTATAATTTCATGGAAGTTTCGATAACTGCAATCGATATTGCATTTATATCTGAATGATAAGGAAAGTAACAAAAGAACATACTTAATAATCTGTACAGGTATAGATTCAAACCAATCAACCCGTTTCGAAAATTCTAGAACTGATGGAATATTTGTAGATTTCAAATTTCTCTATAATATTTCATTTTATTTTTTTTATGGCTTTTTTCTGTATTGTTTTCTTTTATATAGTTCAAAGGATGATTTTTTTAGAATAATACAAAAAAAAACAATTGATTTGAGACTTAACTCTCTACAATCCAAATTAAATTTTAAAGTATAAAGAACGTTCTCAACTTGAAGACCTTCGTAAAGTTGACTCTAATTCCTGTTTCGCAAACACAAGGTTATTACAGGTTCATAAACATGTTTACAGTAAGCAAAGGCAGTCTTGTTAGCAGTAGATGTTATCTTTCTTGAAATTCCACCGAAGTTATTATCACGAAATTTCATACGGGAAAAAAAGTATTCACTTTTAGGAATTAACCAATGTTTTTGAGGTCATTTGTTTTTCAATTAAACACCTGCTTTTAATTACACAAAAAAAGTGTATTTTTTCTATTTAGCAAGCAAATTCATAAAAGTTTACATTGGTATATCTTAATCGAGACATTGACGAGTACATCAGAACTAAATAATGCACCTTTTAGCGGACGGATAAGAAAGGTGTATAGTTATATATATGTTTGCTTTACCAAAAGGAATGTAAAAGGTGAAAAGTAGTATTTATGTTTTGTCTGCCGAGTTAGGAATATTTACATGAAATGTTAATTTCGGAGTGCGTTCCTTCCATTTCTAATCAAGAATAAGGCAAATATATAAGTGAAAGACGATAAGATTCGGCATATTTACTCAAAGAACTTGCAAAACGTTGCCACGAATTGATTGGTTTACATGCACTTACTGACGTTTTTTTTTTAATCCGAAAATGAAATCGCGAAATGAAATTATTCAAAACAAATTTATTTGGAATAAGTAATGTGAGTATGCCGTTGCACGTTTTAATGATATCTCTAAACACTGATTGAATAATGCATTCACAAAGATGATTTTGTTTCAACCTCTAATGCAATAAATTTCTTACACAATAGTAAGGTACCCTTGTTTCATGAAAACGAATTAGAGGTTTGTTTTATGAGTAAACGCTTTGTTATATTCAAACATTCATCGTCGAAAATTGTCTTTAAAAGACTATTTCAAACAACACTGATTTTGTGTGATTTTTGTAAATGTCGGCCGTATAACGCGGTTTAATGCTCTTTATATGGTGATAATGTATTGAAATCCTGCAATGTTCAATGATCAGTAATTTATTAGATAATACGAGTTTAACCACAATAACACAAACGTAAGTAATAAGGAATATAACAAAGTGCAGATAAAACAACGCTAAAACGCAGTTGTCAAAACAAAACACAGAAAAATATTAATAATACTATTTTGATTTTGTTATAAATAGGAATCATAAACCAGATATCATAGAGTTCCTCGATTAAGAAATATGCCGGCTAAAACGTTCTTGGAAAAATACTAAAAAAAAGTGAACCTTCATGAAAAGTGTTTATAACAGCCAAAAAAAGAGAAAACAAGCAATTAGAAATAAATTTAATAAGGTAACAAAGTATACCTATCTTAAATAAATTATTCAAAATATATGTTCCTATTGACACATACGACATAAACCAGGTGTGCCGACCAAGTTTCAATAAAAGTGTTTTACCTTTTGTATATACAACCAGTGGTCCTCACTATCAGCGTTCCCACAAAATTGTCCAATATTAATTGTGTGACCACAATTAAATGATTTCTAAACGTCTATCTAAACCAAAACTGACTTTGCAGTGAGATCTTTATTGTCGAAAATGTGAAGTACACATGACTTTCAACGAGCGATTTTCTTGAGTGGACCTAATTGTCAATTGAGTGTATTGTGGTTAGGTTTTGGGATGTAGCTTACGATTGACCTGTGGTCAGGAGGTAGTGGCTGGCCTGCCTCCTATCTACATGGGGTCAGTGTCATATTGCATGGTAATGAGGATATTATTGTCATTGGTATTGGGGATAAGTGTAATGAATTAGTCTGGTATTGAAAGACTTGCCGTCAGTGACCCCAGCTGGCCTTGTGCTTGTGGTAGGGTGCTGATGGTCATATATACACATGTATAAGGACATGACACCTCTTTGGCCATCCGAGTTAATGGCGAGTTCTTCTCCGCTGGAAACACACAATGACAAAGGTACCCTTGTTTTCTATAAGTTTATATAGCACCAAATTAAAGAGTGGAGAACTGCCAATTACTAAAAGTTCCACCTCGAGTTGTATAGAATATCGTTCTATTTGTGTGCCCAACAGACTATTACTTCTATAATTGAAGAATTGAATAAAGTCCTTCTTTAAAACTAAACGATGTTTAAGGCGTGCCAAATACGATTTTTACGAATGGGCGTTGAATGTGCGCATGGCGATCCTGGATACCCTGATCGTCCGGACGCTTGGGAGGCTGTCGGGCGACAAATTGGCGTTATTGTGTGGGAAGAACTCGGGGGTACTCACGTCACGGACGCTGTATCCGTACCAAGAGGTGACTTCCGCTCTTGTTCTCCGTGTTGTCTGCAACATTGGTGGCCAATAAAACACAAAAAAACTTCACCTCCTTAGACTTGACGTAAACCGATTGCAATTTTGGTTAATACCTCTTATGGTTCGATTTAAAAATTCGTTAAAAATGTCTTTGTGGAAACCCTCTTACCAAATTCTGATTTCCTCCGACTGATTGACATATTGGCCTCTTTATAATAAAAGTGAAGATGTTTGAGTCATTCCCCTCACATGGTTTTTCATTATCCTTTTCCCAAACAAAGTTTGAAATCATCTCTTGAAAGAAGTGTACCAAGAATTCATGTTGGAACGGACAGTTTTACACACGATCATGTCTCCCTTCGAACTGAAGTGTCATACAGATAAAACACACAGAAAAAGCACACAGAAAATTACACGGCCTAAAGTAGACATAACGAAGCACATGACTATCACTGATGAATGGGATAGTCAATAACAGATAGTTCAAGTCTTACGAAAGCAATACATCCTTATTTCTTTTCGTGATGTTAAACGAATCAATTGCATTAAAATTAACCAATGCTGCAAACATACTTTCAAACTATCTAGAATATAGCTTTAGTATATTTCAGTAGAAAAAAATCAGATTTATTTCATTAAAACTTATACTGTCCATCACGTGTTTTGCATCAACTGTTTTATGAGTTAATGATATTCTAATAATATTTCACAATGGACCTCATCCAAGCGTCATACGTAGTGCGTTGTCTCTTGTGCGATATATATAAATAATTTAATCTTGCTGGTAACAAGCATTTCAATTGGCTTAAAAAGTTATGTTATCAGCCCATAACGTAAAAAATGACGTCGCCGTTTGTAACATCGATTTTGATTGGCTGATACAGCGGCGTAACAATTTCTACGAGAAAAGAGTCCATCAATAAAAGTGGATATCCACAGGGATTGTGTATAGTAGATTAAATTATAAGGATTAACTTGAATATATGTTTTATGTTATGGAGCTATAACACACCAAAAAAAGGAGTGTACTCTCATCATAAAACGCTTCGCGGTTTATTTAGAGTACACTCCGTGTTTTTGTGCTATATCTCCATAACATAAAAAGTATATTCAAGCTAATCCTTAAATATTTGTCGTTTTAAACGACAGAACGGTGTCTCTTCCTATATTGCACATTTCCTACTGGCTTCCATTAAATTATCCTCTAGAATATTTTCCAACTTATTGCTATATATTTCTAGGCTTTTAAGTATTTATGTTAATTAGAGTGTTTTATATAAACAGAGAGTGTATTGATATATATATCATACAAACTCCAAAGTGAAATCCATTTATAGAGAAATTGAACTTCATCTCTTTCACCAAACATAAAATTTAAAATGGTTATATTTAATCACTATTTATGCGAAGGAAAGTGAAATCATCATTGAAATCTTGAACATTTTAGGGAGAGCACAAATGAGGCTTAAGAGATAAACGAAACATAAACAAAACTAGTTGATTGCACCTTTAAAATTTATTGATAAATACAGTATACCAAAAATGAATTACACGGCATCATACAGCTGTTTCGTGCTTCCTCTAGGATACATCGGCAGTGCTAGGAGCCGAAAAGTGAGAAATAAATCACAGCCTCGATTATCTTCGAACATAGTACAAGGTTCATATTTCACGTAATCGGGTTGTCATTTGGATTTTTATTCAAAGTTTTAGTCATGAAATCCAACATCATTAAACACGGAAAAAGTGTAAGATAAACAAAGAGTAAATTTCCCCGTGAAGATCTACCGCATTCGACCTACATCAGAGCTTACCACGACAGTTCGGATATCGTTACACCCGTCCTAATCGTCTTACATACCCAAAAACAACCCTCACCTCAATTGTTTTGATTGGTGATTTTGATTTCCAAACAGGTGTTTCTTATTTGGACATTGAAGGGCACTCGAGATGGTCTTAAGGCACCGACTAATGAGATTAGGTGACGTGTTGTGTTGTATCCCCTCCGGCTCCTTCCTCTCTACATAAGTCGGTTAACGATAAAATTAGTTTGCTTGAAACTTGATTTACTTAGAGTTTATTTTATTTTACAGTTCTTTTAAAATCTTATTTCTAAAACACTTCATACCTTGTAATAGTGAAGGTGTTGGTTTACTAAAACAATAATGTTGCATGTTTTAATACAATGCGTTATACGACCATGCGTTAAAAAATCAAGCAGACAATATTGAAATCACAGGAAGATTTGCGGTAAAGTACAGTCGAAATTTCACCTACGTATTGTCTTGTTTCGGAAGTCCTTCAGAACTGCCACCCATGTTGTCAAGGAAACGACGTCATACTTGGTGGTCACTTTTAGTGGTTCGATGGAGTGGCGACCTACATTTCAATGGCTCTTAACTGTATAAATATTTTGCAACAATCCTGTAAATTAAAACCATGATTAAATAAACGATTCGTAAATAGATGTTGTGTTGTTTTATTCGGGTCGGAAAAAGATGTTTATAATAAGAGAGAAAAAATGTATTGATGCAAATCACTTTTAAAACTTAATCGTAATGATATTATCCTATTTATCTGTAGTCATATATCATTATAAATAGCTTTTAAATATATATGATTGCTTCCCAAATATCCTTTGAAAATTATATACATCATTTTTATATATATGAATATATATCATAATTATTTATAGTTACTTGTATTTCATCCTTTTTTATGATACATAATTGTTTTAATTTTTTTTTACCGACGTTCGACACAGAATGCGTAATTGGAGCCTTTAAATTGTCGATAAAAACATAATTACTAGTAGTAAGATATAATACCAAAATCTCAAAAGTTTTAACCAAATCAAAATAGAATCATCTGTATCCCAAGCAGTTCCTAGCTCATAAACCTCCTTGGAGGTTTATCAGGAAAGGAGGAAGCAAAGATCTACACAAGAACGGTGAAAAGTTATGACACTCGTGATATGACATATGACATATCGATAATGAACGTTAGAACATGAGAGAATGTGTAATATATTTTTAAAGTATCACAGCAAAGTTTGCATGTAAACAAATCTTCTAAGATAATGTTTCCCATAAGCCACGTAATGCAATAGATTCATTTGGAATCATGGAAGCCGATAAAGGTACCGCAGTAGTTATCTTGGACAGCAATTTTTATCGCGAAATTATTTTAGAAATGAAATCCGATCAAGGTTTTCATCGTGAAAGTTCGGCAAGTGCAGACAATGGAACATAACATTATTGGAAATCTTGTATCAACATTGCAACAATATATTTTATGACGAAAATTATCGTTTAACAGACTTTTAAATATGTACGAAAGGAAGCCGTGATTCTTTTACAGGCTTCCTATATACAAGTTAATACACAAGTGCTGTCATATCAGTAGCTATTCGAACAACAGAATGATGATGTCATTTATGTAGATTGTCAAAGCGATTTAAATATCAGATCAATTTTAAGTGTCTAATTGTGTAACATAACGTCTGATGATTTTGAATTACAAGAAGGTTTTCCCAGGTTCCAAATAAATGTCATTTGATGAGGAGAGTCAACATCTTTCCTTAATCAGGCATTGAAGTTGTAAAATATTGAATACGTAAATGCCTTACAAAATCTTATTCAAGATTTGAGGAGGAATATTATTTCAAATGCTTTGGAAAATATACTTTAAAGACGCGTGTAGTATGTAAGTTTATCCGGAAAAACTAAGACTAATCTTTGTATCGATACTTACCATGTTCGGCGGAGGTCTGCGTGCTGTTCGATGACAGGATTCCTTGTTCCCTGGGTCCCTTGAACTCTGTGAGGAAATAGGTCTCAGTATCCATCTACGTATACAAATATATGAAAGGAAACATTTGAATGCCTCCATGCTGGTAATTTTCCTCGATATTAAGGTTAAGAGAGATAGATCTGTGGCACCGTAAGTTAGGTGTCTCTTTGTTAAACGGAGTTGCATTCATGATTGTAAATTGCACGTTTAAACCTTCGTTTCATGATAACTTTAGAACCTGAGCAAATAGCAATGACCTCAAGAATATAACACCGTGTACTTTTATTTTTTATCTAGTCCATAAAAATATAACTTTAAAAAATATAGAGCACATGGAGAGCTGTCTTTGAGGAAAAAAACATGTGCACTATATATCGTCTATATACAAATATAGGCTATATAAGGTCTCTTATTAAATTCTTGATAGGGGATATGTCCTTTTTATACTATAAACGTCAAGAACCATATATTTCTAAACAGATTAAATTCCAAATATATTGAGTAAGTGCAATTTTTAAATAGTTATCGGTCCTAACTGTTAATTTTTAACATTTGTATTGCTCTTCAACGTGTAAATGCACCTTTTTCTACTCAATAATCAAATCATCATAGTTAACTTCCTCTCCTTTTACGCTCGATGATCACACCAACAATGTAGAAATTCTTTGTGTGCGTTTTTTTTTAATCAAACCACCAAACAAAGCAAACAAATCTTGTCATTTTTGGAAGCATCGATGTCGATTGAAGATGCTGAGAATGTCACGGGTGCCCAAAGCCCAAAACTAAATGGAGGTTCGCTTACCAGCTGTTACACTGACTGGGGACGGCCAATAAAGTATGTTATCAGTAGAGATTTAGTATCATAATGTATTCCGCTTCCTTCATGCTTTCTATTGTCTCTGTACGTGCGTGTTTTTCAATGCTGTTGTTCCTTTCGTCGTTAACAATCTTGTATTCTATTTATTGTGATGCATTAATCCGCTGCTCCTTTGTGAATTATTGCATGTTCATTTTGCCTTTTCATTCGTCTGATCATCTTTGTTCAACCTGTGGTAATGAATAGCATAAACAGAAGCGTGAACAGCGAATGAAATCACAAAACTGAAATATTCTTACATTTCACATTTCCTCTAAAACGTAATGCTGCATGCAGTTCATTCACTGCTTCAAGTCAAGAGGGGGTTTCTTGGAATAAATCTCTTCACTTTTCACCTTTTTAATTAATACACGATCGAGAAATCAGCAGTATAACCATTAAGATGAATCAGACTTTGTGAATTGATAACGTTCTTTAGGATTCAGAGGGCATATACAAGAATATGTGTCATTTCGATACATATATAACAACTAGTGTACATACTCTTACAGTGTGCAGCCGAATCAACATCGATTTGTGGACACCTCGTACACGTTTTACACCCTTGTGTGATTACGCTTCACTGTTCATTTGTCTGATGAAGGTGACAGTGTACATACCGTACTAGTCATCAAAACGACACATAGAAACATTTAATGGTTGTGTAACAAGAAACATTTCATAATACACACTTACCTGACCGNATTTATTGGTTGTGTAACAAGAAACATTTCATAATACACACTTACCTGACCGAAGAAAATGTTTAGAAATACCGATGGTTGTGCATGGAATAAATAAGTGTATTGTAGTTCATTAAGACGTCTCGTTTTATAATGAACACATGTTATTGAAATTAAAAGTTACACACATCATATAAGTTCATAGAAACACACATGACAAAAATACGGACAGTGACATGCATTAGAAGCGTTCATAGTAAAAAATTAAAACGTACATGGAAACATGCATTTTCATATTTTACACACTAATATTATACACGTTATAAAGGCTCATAAAAGAATGTTTCTGAGCAAAATCTTGGAAATTGATTTTTCATGCGACATATTATACTTAAAAATTGACCCTTCGCTTGTGGCGTTTTAGTTACGTATCAGTTTCTTACTTGGTAAAACGTTTTATGTGTACCAATATTTTAAAGGTTCACAGTAACACATTTATAAAAGACAAGTTTAAGTTAAGGTGGTCATAATACATGTTTAATTTATTGTAGATCTTCGTAGAACTTAAAGATATTCGTAAAACATGTACACGCCTTTTCACTCAAAATTTCTTTCATTCATAAACAAGATAAACAAACAGTACTGCCCGCAGCATGTGTAGGTGGACGGTACTCGACACATTGGTCCAGTTTCAATGTCGTAATATATACCTACACACCTGTCGTGTTAATTCGGTCACACATCCTTCCAGGTATAGTTAGGTACTTGAAAAACCGCAGAATATCACTAGTTTGACGTCGCGGACACGTTGACCTCAGAAGTACTCGTTTTATTGTGGTTCCTGACACATCAAACAATAGCTGTGTGGGTTCCAGCTAAATAATTCACAATATATATCGCCTACTACTTTCTTGTGACGTCAGTAAACGATTAGGTCAAAAACAAGGACAGCTACTTATGTGTTTCCGGTTGTTTATGCCATTAAAAAGTAAAATATTGCTTAATCAAATGCTCAGTCACGCAGCGTCACCTTTTTTTCGGGATCGGGGTTTAGAAAAGTGCGATGAAGTAACTATTTTATTCGTGTTTTATATATAATAATTTAGCTATCATCAAACAAAAGTGTTAAAACATTTTTTTAAATCTATATTTTTATGTAATCTACACTGTTAATTAATTGTATGTGGTCGTGGTGTAAAATGAATCTATTCGGTCTTTAAAGGCGCATTGTGTGAGGTTTTGAGGTCGTGTGCAAGCCCTCGGGATATTGGGACCATCAAACTTTACTTCCGGCTCACAGATGCGCCCACTGACAGCCAATAAAGACCGATAAAGTTTCCATTCAAATATATTGTAAAACATTTAAATGAAGAAATTTCCAACAGTAATTCACCATGACAGATTTGGATTGATCTTTATTTGGTGATAAAGCGGTAACGAGCAAGCGAATGTGTTAGGTGGAACAATGGACGCGTCAATTTTGACCCATCATCGTTCTCCTCACCATAACCTTACCGGATTACTTACTGTGGGGCGAGTAGTGATTTAACGAGGCACATCAATGCCAACAGGATATCTTGACCTCTTACATGTATTAAGTTCAATAACTTATGAGTTCGTATTTCAATACTCGACAATTGTCAAATTAAAGGGAAAGCTGTATCGCAGACACGTAGATACTCCCCTTGACACGTCCTAGGTGTGACACGTTTAATCGTTTTAATGAGTGACACAAATACTACATACATTTTTTTTTACTTTTATTGTGAACATATTTAAAAAATGAACAATATCTGTCCCCTGATAATGTTTGAAACACAATATGTCTTAGAATCCCAGTAGTTACAACTCCTTTTCGGTTGGAACGCATCGATTGTATCTAAATGACAAAATGAAAAAGTATTGGGTTCCAAACGTTTTAAGCTATGGTATAACGTGACGTCATTAGTCCATACTGAACAACCTGGCTCACATGTGCCATGTAAGCAAATAAGAAGTTGCACCATTCAAAAATTAAAATGGATTTACAAGACCTTCTCGCAACAGCATGCTCGATGATTTTGTAATTCGAAGTGATGCTGTTCAACACTTAAACGTGTTCATGAATTGATCTGTAAGTTTTTATAAAAATATTGACAATACTATAGTTTGTTTTTGTCAAATCAATGACAATTAAGCTTCTTTCTTGTCTTAGAAAGTCTCGACAGATAATAAACTTTGCATGCACATCGTATATACAATCCAGCTACGCACATGACATCGTTTTGTCCACAATTGTTGTTCGGTTGAAGTTTTTGGAAGCAATTGAATCTTAATATGATGAAATGTTTTGCGGAAAATATAAAACACAAATAAAGAACAATTTAGGTAAAGAATGCAAAAAGAAGACAATACCACACGTACGTGTTCATATGACGTCTAATATTGTTCTCGTTAATAACGTAAATGGATATATTTCACTGGGGCTAAAGCTTTCATCAGATACGTCAATAGGCGCAGTACACCCATATGATCTGAGAAGTCAGAGGAACACATATCTGCGGTATTGACAATGTATTGCAATTTAAAGTTTAAACATATTTTATTGCCAAAATATTTTGGAAAAATATTAATATTGCTATGGGACCAGCAGATCTTTTTTCGCATCTTGTATAACCTTTTTTATAAAGATTTGGGTGTTTTTTTTAATTAGGTTAAACATATTTTATTGAAATAATAACAACTGGATTGGGCACAAGTTATTACAACTTAATATTTTCTTGACTCACACCTCTTTAAACATCTGAACAACGAATGGCATTTTACAATTTGATTTACTTTTATTAAATCAAATTGTCATTATTATTGATCCGCAATCGTTCTTTAATTTTGGATTTCATCAATCTGATTAAAATCCTATCCTACATTAATTACGTATCAAGTTAGGTTCGTGATATGTAGTGAATGTAGGATATGATTTTAATCAGATTGGGATTTCATTATACGCCGGAACAATTTTGCACATAGTTTGAAACGAGCGATAGTATATCAATCTGACGATCAGGGTTCGAACCACGTTCTAGCCCTGCTAAATTGTTATACTCAGAACACAATTGTTTATTATATTTATTTTAAATCTATATCATTATTATTTTTTCATAGGAAGTCCGGCAAGGTATGGGTTTTTTTCAGATATAATTTATCAAAGCTGTCGTTATACCGCGAAAAGACCCAGTTTTGGCAGTGGTACCGGGATTATTAAGGTCCGCTTTACCACAGAGACATGAGAATTTGTTACAGCTATATTTGGACCTAAACTAAAGTAACCCTTCGGCAAAAACGACACCCCCAATAATTATATATAATCGTTGGGGGTGTCACTTTTACCGAAAGTCGACCTAAACCCTAAAACATGTCAAATTACTCTGAACATCGTAGTTTAGGTCCAAATATAGGTGTAACAAATTCTCAAGTTCCTGTGCTCCCAACATCTAAGGCAATATTTATGAGGACAGATGCCTTGTCAAACGGTGATGCCGATTCAGGCCTGTCAGCCAAACATGAAAGAATATGACTTATAATAATGATTACACAACGATTTTCAAAAATTCTAATTTTATCATTAACAGAACGGAAGTGACCGATCAGTATAAACGAAAGTCAGTCAGCAAGGACAATAAAAACAGCTTGTTTAGACGTGTATTGAGAAGAAAACTTCCACGTAACATTTATTTACGAATACGGGACAATAGATAGGTAGGTGGTATGGTGTTTCAATCTCTTCTAATACAACAGTCGTGAACCGAGACCTAATTTCGGCACAGAACCCATTAAAACACCTTAAACCAAAGCGTGTTGACCTTTCTGTGGGCAACAATGAAACTGAGCAATTTACTTCAACACCAAAATACAAACAGGCGGATTTATTTATCTGTTTTATCAATATTTATCTGTACTATACAGATATCTGTGAAGGATGTGCCCGGCTAGAGCTGTGTGTTTTGATTAGGGTGTGTGTTTAGACACTAACAGAAATCGGACCGTTAATTCCCTGTGTCAGTATAAAATATGTAGGTCAGGGATTGGTTAACTTACCATGGCGCACAATTATGTAGCGTAACCGTCACTAACCTTATAAGGGTTATATGATATCGATATTTTTCATAATTATTTATGTACTGAATCGATTAATTATAAATGTAATTTTTTGCCGGGTATATTTTTGAAAAGCTAATAATAAAATGTACGTTTTCGTTCCTGCAAATGTTAAGACATATCATTGGAGACAACTATTGTTGGCAATTTGACAGACATCAGATACTGTCTTAGAACTACTTTTGAAAAGAAGAGAGAACATGGACTTTGTTTTGTTATTTCCTTGCAGCCAACTTGTATTAAAACTCAATGAAAATGACTGAATTCTGTATGTTGACCAAGCTTTGGATTATAAGAACATTAGTAAAATATTGTGCCTCATAAAAGGGGGCTCAATGTGTCAAAGAAGTCACTATTGAGGGTTAGTGTGATAATCCGCAGAGTAAATAATTGAGTTCGTCACTCTAAAAATGGCGCTGTAATTATCTGGGGACAATGACAGACAAAACGTCTCAAACCAAACAACTCTATTACCGTGTCATATTGCACCTGTGGGCAGTTTTACATCGCACGTTCTCGTGTCTTTCCGTCAGAGTCGGAAAGCAATCTTTAATGTATTACATACAGTTACACGATACGATAAGTTTTCAATCACTAATTAAATCACATTACAGTACATATTTTCTTAACGTCTTTTTAATGACTATTTCACAATTGATTTCTTATCCAATTGATGCAAACTGTCTTTTACCTACAGAACATATTCTAGTGTTCATTTATATGTCAGGGAATCGATGAACCTCGAATATTGTCTATCAAATGACATTTCCCGATATAAATAAACAGGAAATTTTCATTTGCCAAATAAAACAATATTGGGTATGCAAAAGTATTTTTGTGTATCCAAATTTTGATTTTTGAGTATGCACCATTAGTTTTGCGTATGCAAAAATATTTAATTGCAACGCACTGAGTTTGCTTTGAATTAGTGCGACGTTGCCCCAAGCGAAATAGATACGTACGTTTAAGTTCCAAACTAGATACTTGTCGATGGTGAAAGCGGAAAAAACAAATTGTAATCTTCAGAACAAGACCTTAGATCACTGGTAAGCTCAGTAAGGTTTGCAAAAAGACTCAGCTCAACAGTAATCTAGAGTAATGACGTGACACACGGATGGGGTGCACCGTATGTATACAGTGTGCCAAAATTGAAGTACCCTGCACCATACAGCTATTACGTCCTTCTAGGACTCATTGGTAATGCTAGGGGCAAAACAGTTGGTATCAAAAATTGTCTAAACTACTGTTGAAACAGAGGGACAGGTTCGTAAAACCCTTCTTTTTTTTTTAATTTCAATATTTCGAGGAGTACTGGTTGACTTCAAATAAAATATTTTATAAAGTGTGTAAATACAAACCCGTGGCCTTCAAGACCGAGATTACTCGATGCTTATTCAATAGGAATTTATAAATCATATTGTATTTCGTTACATGCAAAGTAAAACAAAACAAAAAACAGAAACAAGTAAATCCGTTAAAAAAAATCAAAAAACTCAAATATCAACTCGAGATTTTTTTCCAATCTACCGGAATAAATGTTATCTGATTTCTTTTTAATTTAATTTTAAATAAATACTGTTATCCCCACATTCTTAATTAACAATATAGAATTCCGAGAGGAATTTGACTGGAAATCTAACGGTACAGAATCCCAAAATACATTATTTTCATACATTTCATTAAAAAGAGGTCGTCTCCGCATCTCACAAGATTCTCCAAAAGTCTACAAAACACTCGTGATTTGTCGATGTCCTGGGCACTTTTACAGTCAGCGTAAACAGAACGAGAGACTACGAACCAGACGAGTAATGGATGGTCTTCTCTTACAAATTGGTACCACCCCGATTTTAATCGATGTTGAAAAAGGGCACCTGTCATGTGTGTTTTTGTATTGCTTGAAAAAGTCTTACTGCAGGGCGCTCCACCGTCTCCGTGCCAATGTGCTTGGAGAGGTCAGATGAACATGTTTGCCATTCCTCAAGTATCCGGTGCCACAAGAGCCGGCGAAGCGGCAAACAATCGAACAGCACGGTCCATGAGATCCATCTTCCGCGTCATAACTATCAACGCGAGAGTATTACACGATCCTGGTTAATTTGGATGTCAAAATTAGTTTTAATATCCGCCGCGTAAGAGTTGAACTTGCTGCAGCACATCCGTCGCGAAGACGAATTACCGACAGATAACTCATCTCACACTAGTAGATTTGTCAGCTTCACTCATCGGTGTGAATAATAAAAGGAAACAGTAGCTGTGTTGTATTTTAACGGACCCCAAAGGGAAATTATGTGCTTAATGTGTATTTGAACATTTTAATGTAAGGTTATCAACAAAACAAAGATGCATTCAATAATATATATAGTTTGAAGCGTTCCCAAAGATTGGTTATCATGCTAACCAGAAGAATATATGGCGGAATTCGGTACCAATACAGCAATCAAGATGAGCATAGCGTCCCGATCAGCCTACGGTTATCTTTTTATCTTATCGAGTAAATCACGAAAATATGAATCCAACACTGTCATTACTACGCTTACAAACACAATTAGAGCGCCATCTTTGCAACTATCACAGGTAGTAGCCGCGGGGTCGTCGGTACTTAATCAGTGCCCACAAATTTCATTTGGAGCGATAAAAATGATACTTTTCCAATCAAGTTATCAAAAAGCACCCTCCCTCGGGGGATGGCGATTGTCAGTGCGTGGAAAAAGAGCTAGATGCTCGCCAGTCAGCTGTTATTGGTCGTTGTATTAAACCGCTGGTGTTAGAAGGCCGCGCTAGCCTAGCAACCAATCGATGATCTTTGAAGTCTACTGCAGAACGACTATTGCCTGTCAAAACTTCCCATGGGAAACAAACAAAGCTGCGTAAAATATGGGATTTATTAAAACGGTTAAGATAACTGTGTCCGTGTGTGATTCTCACAGTCCCCAGAGAGTACAGACACGGAATACCACTGTCCGGACGGCAATTGGATGGAATGTTCAGAATTATGAAAATACTTTATTTCCATTGGTTGAGTCAAAGAGATCACGACATGTGACGTCATGTCTGACTTTTTACAGAATTTCGCACCTGCACACAGTACAATGTTGAATTATGTGCGTTTGGGGCCACTGGAAACGGAAACATAAATAATAGAAACATATGGACTAGAATATGTAATACGTTTATTTAACCGATTCTTTGATATCGTTTGGTCACCCTACAAATCTTATTGTTGTTGTTGTTTTTGTTGTTGCAAAATATATTAGGGACTTGTACTATTATACAGCACGCTGTGATGTATATTTGTGACCAGAAACACAAAACACCGGAACAACATGTCTGCTACAATGTACATGTTAAATAAGTATAACGTTTCTGTCTTCAATCTTAAAATAGCTGCAGCGAATCATTTTTAATATTTCACATTTGAAGTCGTCACGTATGTTACTAGCTAATCCTACATCCTTTAGTAATACATCGAGCAGATTAGCTGTGGTCGTAAACGGAACTGAGGATAAAATAACTGTTATCATAACAAAGTTTCCTCGACTTGTCTACCTTAGGTTAAAGTACCGCTAAATAGTCTTTGACTTGTACCTATAACATACGTAACAACTTTCCTCGACTTTTGTATGCATATCTGAAGTAAAGCTAAAAATTCTTGTCGGACCTTGCTACCATGCTCCTTACCTATAATCGCTAAACGTGTAGATAAATGTTTAATTTCTTTCGCTTTTTGCATCGACAAACTAAACTTTGAATGTATGCTTTATTGCTTAGAATTTCGGCCAGTAATTACTATTTGTAACAAGGTGGTTGTCACTAACTACTGGTATCAGTTCCTGAGGTAGGTCGTTGCCTTATGCAAGGAATATGTTTTGGTGCAGTTTGTATAAAGAATTATCTAAGAAGGAAATATCTGTTGATGCCAAATTGTAAATCTGTAATGTTGTAAAGGGTTGATTAGACACGCTTCCGTTTCGCTGCAATCTAAATATTTTGAACAATTTAGCAGGCATTTTTTTTTTTCATTTTCATTTTCATTTTTTTTTTTTTTGGCAGTTGGTACCTCTGAATAATTCTAAATGGACGTAGTGCTTATATGGTTTAGTAAAATGTTTACTTTGTTTGTCTTTATGTGTCGCCAAACTAAATGTTAAATAGATGTATCCTTGCTTCGTATTTCTATCTATTGTTTTATCAATCAACTTCAGACCATTCACTCTCGCGAGAATTTAGTTATATTTCCACCAGCTGAAGAGGAAACGCAGAGTGATAATGATGTCTTATACAGCTGTTTGTTACACACACACCCTCCCACCTCCCCCAAAAACACGACGGGTTTCTCCGTGGGATTTCCGCCACCAAGAAAACGACTTTTGTTCAAAGCTTATGCATTGTTTATTATGAACACGGCGTGAAGATTGATGATGAAAATTATAATCTATTAAGATTAAAGAACACACCTGCTTCCGATAATACCGCTAATTTCTTTTCATTTTACGTAAGCAAAACCATACATTTCCCTTGGAAACACATTATTTCTGTGTTCTATCGTGAAACGTTCGCCATTAATCATGACGTCACAGTGAAAGGTTGCCGTCGTGACGTCATAACTAGAACACTGGTCAATTAGATCATGTCCAGCAAGTTGTTACCAACTATTTTGGGAATCAGAAATGTTTGCCGACTCCTTGTATGTTTATCCTATACTTTAGGAGTGAAGAAACATAACGGTTTTACGGACGGGAAAATGATTTCGTGGTGGTGCCGTGGAGAATCACATAACAAACTATTGTCAGTGTACGACGTGACTATTCATGAATGAACCGGAAGTAAGTCCGCGCGCGCTAATGCGTCCTCAGTCTGAGTAAACAGAGACCTCTTAGGCTACGAGCACCCTTAATGGAAAACAAACATGTCAACAAATGGAGAATGAAATGTCGGACCCTTTTACCCAAAACCTGGAAGGTGGGACAAAAAGGTGTCGACTCTTTCTGAACTCAAAGCAGATCTTCACTTTGGTGTTATTTCCAAGTTTGTCCAAAGTTTTAAAGCCTCTTCTTCAAAAGTCTGCCGCCATGTTTGTTTTGGCCAAAATTCGGCTGTGTCGGTCAACATTGAGGAAATGTTCCTCTTTTGTGTCCACGTAACACGATCCTTATGGTCATCTCTGACAAGTGTCTGGTCACTAAGCCTGCTAGGAATGGCAGACACACTGCCGGCACAATGAAGCTCTTTCGGGGTAAATAAAGCCTAATTATGCAAAACATCAATCTTGGACATCTAATAGACCAGCGTTTACGATGGAAGTGTCGCAGGCGTGACGGCCGGGGACGTAAATGTGGTCAAAATGACATGTTTATGGTGTTGGATTGGAGTGGGGGTCAACACAGTACAATCCAGGTGGAAAATAAATATTTATAGTTTTGATTAATTTCAATAATGACATGTAAGGGTTCCTTATCATAGATTTCTATGAAAGTCTAACAGTGTGGAATACATTTTTGCTCTGCATAAAAGTTGTTAGTCAATCCGAAGTAAACTATAGTTTAAACAAATTCAAATTGAACAATATCCAAACAATATTTTAATAGAATAAATTCAAATGTTGAGAGGGCGTTGCCGAATCATCACGGGACAGCAGCCGTTTGAAGACTACATTAAGTATAGCAACCACGAGCTTTTGGTGAATTCATTCTTCAGAATTAATATAGATGTTAGGTAACGTTGGTGTTTTTTTTTTATTTCCGTCTGAAGTTTTGGGTATATTTTGTTTGCATGTCGAATTCTGACATTATCTAATGATAAATCGCTACATTACATTATCAACTAAAAACAATTATCTTTTATACTTATCTTTTCTTTAATTTATATTGTAACTGCAAGATGAGCACCGTATTTACATAAAACAATGTATACATTTTCTTTGAGTTATGTATTGAACTGCAATCATTCCCAATATGCTATCAACAGCTAGGTTGATGCAGCAGTTTGGAAGTATTTGATTACCGGGAGATAACGGTGCACGCCATCAGTCTACCGCTTATAACATAACTTGTCTAGTACTCCCAGTCAGACGATCCGCGATCCCTACACTGGCGCTACGGTACCTCAAAGCAGTCTGCAACAGACGGACATGCAATGTCCTCAGTCCGTTAGCAATGATATCTACAAAGTCTGCTGCCGTTGCCAAAAAGATGTATGTATCCTTCGCTAGCGCAAGTATTGCCGCAAAGTCGTTCTTCGCGCTTTTCTACTTTCATACTTGCCAACGTTTTGAAAATTCCATAGGGGATATTTCTGGTGTTTAAAATTAAAAACATAAATAAAATGTTTGTATATAACCCTAAGTAAAAATAGCACTTTAAAATGGCATATTTTGAGTTGTTCTTTCAATTGAAATCTTTAAATATTAAAATATAGAGTCGTTCAACAAATTCACCGGTTAATATTGAAATTAAGGGTCCAAAACCGGGAGTCTCCCTCCTAAATAGGGAGAGTTGGCAAGTATGCCGTTCGGAGGACTGTCAACATATATGCAAAGTTGATCAGGGACACAATACTCCATATTTCTGATGTCATTCAGTAATGACCTTTTAATTGATTGTGTACAAGGTTGTACAGGAGGCATATTTTTACTAGACAGACATCAGTATGTTGAGTATTGAAAAGAACACAAAACAAAATGTACAGTAAGCGCTGTTAAATTGATATTTATTTAAATATTAGTTACAACAATAATTTAGAGGACGGTCACTATAAATGACTATATTTTTATTATATCACATGATTTTGTAGACATAGTTTTGGAATGGCAGATTAATATTTGACGATGTATAATTATTTGACAAAGTATGATAATTAAAATTAACTTAATTACACAAACCATTTGTTGTAAATCACAAATGAACATGGACGTATTTTTACGGAATGCCTTGAGCGTTATAATGTCGAACTGATCACTGCACAGCTTTGTGTAGGGAAATAAAAGGCTAAGCACTATGACATTTATTTGTAGAACTGCAGTTTTTGTAGTTTTGACAGTGAATATGCCATATTATATGTAAAGAAATGTATACATTGATTTGTATGCTTGTGAAAGCAGGTCTTAAATAAACAATAAAAAATACCCCAAAACTAACCATACAGAAATACTGATATGCATATTCCTGTCACTCCAAATATGGAACACATGAAATAAAATCCTGAATTTGTGTCAAGAACTTTGAAAGGTCAAACATGCCATGAACTTTTTATAAACTGTGTATAATTCCATCAGTTCAGATCTGGCATGTGGATCCCTATGAACCGCTCTATTTCTGTTTTGTAAAATATTGTTCATTTTTTCTTGATGAGCACCATGCATAGAAATTCAGCCACACACTTACCTATTTAACACACCCTTATTAAGCATGTGATTAAGTAAAATGTACTGAAACATGTAAGTTTGAATATATTCTAGCAACAGAATTAGAACTTTGACAATGTATGGAATACATTTCGACCACATATCAACAAAAGGTACCTACTGTCAAAACTCAAGCACCAAAACACTGGCTTAGTAAACATGTAGCATGGAATGACTTTACTGTGACATCTAATAAGTATTTAAATAATTTAACATGTTGATGTATTGTAAGAATGGACAGAATAGGAACACCACTGACTCCAGCACCAAAACACTGGCTTAGTAAACATGTAGCATGGAATGACTTTACTGCAAGGTCTAATAAGTATTCAAATAATTTAACATGTTGATGTATTGTAAGAATGGACAGAATAGGAACACCACTGACCAGTGTATAACTGGTATATAAACATAGGTACCCGGTATATGATTTACCAGGAAGTTTTCGTCGCAATTTAATTTTGGTGGTTTTTTCGTCCTCCGTGATAAAAGCGAAAGTGTCATTTCAGCGAACAGTAGTTTAAAAAGTTAGCGATATTAAAAAAACATCTTGATCCCATGTGAAGAGCAAAAATGGATTTAACCAGCGTAGGGTGAACATTTCTCGGTATACAGTAATAATACATAATGATAGATTTACTTTATTTTCAGTACATCATACAGATATACTTCAATACACCAACTTTATGTAAAGCCACCTTTATTCTGACGAAGAATAAATTATAGGACCAAATTGACCACAGACACTGTGACATTGCATCGAAGCTCACTTGGGCAGGTTACCTAAAGGCGTCTGACAAATATGAAGATCATGTACTTAAGTCTAGTACCAGGTAAAGACCTTTATCTGATATCACGACCATTACATCATTCTAAATCTTACACTACTAGTCTAACTCCCATAACCAACTTAACTAGGAAATAAAATACGAGTATTTACTGATTAACATTGAGAATTGAGGCGCAGTGTGTCGACTATATCTGTACCTCTCTGGTCAGTTTATTACTGTGGTACACTGCACAGTCATCACCTGCTCCTCTTTACATAATTAATTGATTAGATACGAACTAATGTATCATACATATATCATACATACAGTGATACTAAATTAACGTATATGATATTGAACTAACTTAGATATGTACAAGAGGCCCATGGGCCTGAACGGTCACCTGAATCTACATGTAATAATGTTTTTTGTAGTTGTGATATGGAAATAAAAATGATGTTGGGAAATGACACACAAATTTCATATCTATAGTGGTAACTATAACAAAAAGACCACGCTGACCCAAGTCCTGTTCAATCTCAAGCATACAAGTTAAAAAGTGTTGATTATTATTGAATCACAATGTACCTGAAGTCTTATGACCCTGGTGAAAAGTTTGTAAATTTTAGTTTGACCCATATTTTACCACTTTTTGTAAGGGTATTCATTTTCATGCCATTGAATTCATGCCATCCCATAAAAATAAAAATTCCAGTTCTGAATTATTTCCAACTGAAAACAAACGAAACGTATGCTAGAAATTGTTATATCCCCATATACAATACAGTAGATTTTTCCCCCTCCCTAGAGGGAATTAGGGCAAGCTGGGTGTAATGAAACTGAAAATATGGAGAAAGCACTTTATTATCTTTCTTTATCTGAGGAGAATTTGTTAAAGAATTCTGTCTGGAAAGAAGATTTTAGAGAATTTAGCCTATTAGACCCCATTGGCATAACCTTTCAGGTCCTTGGGGTGGAGCTGGGGGTCAGGGTCTTATAATAATTATAATAATTGGAGGTTCTTATATACTGCTTTATCACAACCTAGTTCGTAGGTCATCTCAAAGCGGTTCACAAATTATTATCCATGGTTATAGGGCCTTTGCAACTAGCCAGTACATTTCTCAACTCCCTGGGGAGCATACAGCCAGAGCTGCCATTTCGGCGCTAACAGCTAGCATTCCACAAGTCTAGCCCTGCCCATCCACGTTCTCATTTACAGCTAAGTAGACTGGAACAGGCAGAGTAAAGTATCTTGCTCAAGGATACAACACATTGCCGTGGACTACCACTGGACTACCGTGCCTCCTTATATTATTATTATTGTCTTCATTTTAATATCATCAAACTGCTATCCTGTGAACCAAGTCGGAGTCATTTTCTGCTGAAAAAAGAAATTGATTCTGTATTCCAGGTATGCAAAAAATTGTTGAAATTGTAGCCAATCTGACCCCATTTGTCCCTACCCCTCACACCAGTGGGGAGCTGGAACCATTTACTTTTGACACATTTGTTTTGTTGTTTCCTACATTTTTTTTAAAGTGGTTCTGCGATTTTTGAGGAGACACTATTGTGAATAGTTACAAATGGTAAACACACAGACAAAAGGAGATTGCAATAGGTCACTTGAGACTCCGTCTCAGCTGACCGTAAAATGTGGACAACTAAATGATTAATACTATTGCAAGAAAAAATGAAAATAGGTAATGTAAATACGGACGAAATTAGTTAACACACAGGCAATGTAAACATAGCACACTTGTATATGAGAAATGAATGGCACAAAGTAAGAAAAGTATAGCTGTAGTAATATATAAATATACAATATTAATATGAATATTCTAATAGATTATGATAAATACTTCATTATATAATGTAAATAAAATATTTACAAGATAGACTTCACATCATTTTATCAACAAAATCAAAAATCACAGGTAATAATGGACGATATGTTTTATGATAGTATGATCACGCTATACCATCCCCAATCTCAAAACATAGTTGAGACATATCCCATAAGCATGGAACACAATTTTTCAGTTTCATTAGTAATAGGATATAATTCTTTTACATCACAATCCCTTTAATTCAAAGATCACAAAAAGTGGACAGTATGTTGCCAAATTGAACATAGACAAAAGTAAGCTATACATCGTAATAAAAGTGTAAAATACTTACAATGCTGGGTTCATCGAACAGCCATTAAATATGCAAACATACTGATAAAGTAGATTTGAAAATATAAGTTTTAAAACAAGGAAATTATCACAGAAATTAAATAGAAAATACTGAACAAGTTACGTAGGACCAGGGGTAACACAAGGTATCTTAGGACCATAACTGTGCATATCAAGTTACACGTTGCAGTGAAAAATAGGTCTGGACGGTATATTAGGGGATTCAGAATGACGGTACATTATCTTACGGGGTTAAAACAAAGATACATGTATGTTAGGGGGTTTAGAACACGAAGGTACATGTATGTTAGGGGATTCAGAATGATGGTACACATATCTTACAGGGTTAAAACGAAGGTTGGAGGGTTTAGAACACAAAGGATAACTGGGTAAAGAGAACAATACTGGCCGTAATATATTTTCTGAATCAATGGCCTACGGGAACACACATACCAACCTTTATCTCATTTTATGATAACTCTCCTTTATAACAGGGTGTCTGATTGGATGATACTGGTCACATGATAGGGCAATAATATATCATATCACCCTCAAGCACTCAGGAATACCCTATCATATTTCCCTTATTCGGAGCCTCTCTAGAAAAATCGGCAAGAACCAACACAGCCTAGTTCTGAATGATGGAAGTAGACAACAAGTATGCTGCATCAACCTGATCACCTTTTCTATTGTGTTATTGTTTTTGATTTTTTTTTGCTATACTTAAATATTTATTGCCCTAACTTGTAAATGGGGGTTACAGGCAAACTTGACAATGTGTGGGTTTGGGAAAGTTGATCTGGGAGAAGAAAAAAAATTGAGTGTTGAGAAGGATGGGAGATATGAGTCAAAGATTTGTGAGTTGGGGGACTTTGTAGATTATACATGTATACAAATTTTGTTAACCCTCAAATCTTTAACAAAGGGTCAAGGAAAAATAATTATATAGTCTGGGGAGATTGAGAAAGTAATAGATAAGGGACCAAGAGAGTGGTAGATTTCAGGGATAGGGACAATTATAGAGTTGTGGATTAGGGTAGCCAGAAAAAGGTGTTGATTTGGTAGGGTTGGAGATTTGGAGATCAAGGAAAATCACAGATAAGGTGGTTTGGGAAACAAATTGATTTGAGGACCTCAGAAAGTTAACTAGTGAAAATGTGTAGACATTGTGACAGGGAAGGGTTTAAGATTTACAGGTTGGACAACACTATCATTTTAGGGGGATGAGGATGTTGGGAGATCTGGAGGTTATTAATTAAGGAAAAGCAGAGATTTTACAGGTTGTGCAACTTTGTAGATTTGATGCTTCCGGCCCTTAGAGTTTGGGAACATACATTGGGAGTGGGTAGGGGGGATCTGGGGAATTTTGGGGCTGGAGAAACACAGATTTGGGGGCTGGAGAAACACAGATTTGGGGCTGGGGAGAGAAAGATTTAGGGGCTGGAGAGACACAGATTTGGGGGGCTGGAGAGACACAGATTTGGGGGCTGGAGAGACAGATTTGGGGGCTGGAGAGACACAGATTTGGGGCTGGGGAAAAATAGATTTGAAATTCTGAAGATACATGGATTTGAGGGTCTGGGGACACAATATGATATTTTAGGCTTCAGGCAGTGAGAAAGATTTGAA
>NW_018407511.1:328352-376134 GCF_002113885.1 Mizuhopecten yessoensis
GTAGAACTAGGAATTCTGTAATGATATAAACATAGGGAAGAGTTAGATGGGGTTTTCACACATAAATAATGTGAACATTGCACATATATAGTATATAGAGTATTTGGGGTGTAAGTAATCAGAGAACATCACAGGGTACTAGATATATTGTAATCGGGACATTTCAGGGTATATAAACACAGGAGACATAATATAAGGTATATCTGTATATATAACGTACACACAAAGAATTGCTGTAGAAGGGAAAATAAAAAAACAAGCAAAAACGTTCCGGGTATACGTAACAAACTGTATATATCACAGAGGGACATGGAGTTAAATAGTCTCACTCCTAGTCTGTAATATAGGTACACAAAATAATAATGTAAAAGTGGAAATATTCACATTATGACCACTAATACAGATCCCAGGTGTAGGCAATGGGTCAGAAACATATACATCCTGTATATCTATATAATCTATAAATATAAATGTTTTCGCGTGTGGATATTTTTTCGCGGAATAAACTCAAAATGAAAAAGCGTGAACATTTCCACAGCGCGAATATTTCCACTTTTACAGTAGATAAGAAAAATATTGAGAACCTATTTCTTAAAGGTAGATGAACTAATCATACATGAAGATATTTCCGAAGAAATCTGTTCCATTAATTGAACACTAGAGACATTTAACTACTGGCAAAAGGAACTGACTTCGTTGTCATGTAAATTCGTAAAATATGTTTAGGGACATTTAAGAAAATCTTTGGTAAGTTAGACAATGCCACTATTTATTTTTACACTTTTGAATTATGACAAAAGCAAATTTTGGCTCCTTCAAAGAGCCTTCTGCTTTTTTTTTTTTGGCAAAATATCTGCTACTTTCAGGTTTGGCAAAATTCCTGTCATGTCTGAAATCGGGGATATTATTTCCATTTTCAGTATTTATAAAAAACCAAGAATCTCCTCAGGGTGGCCAAAAGATTGTTCCGTAAAATTTGTTGATGCTCTCCTCAAAAATGGCAAATTGTTGCACCTTCAAGATTGGAGAAATTGTCTTCCAAAGATTGCGATAAAACTGCTTTTTCAAAATTTGCTCTGTCTCTTCTACTGTTCGTTAGCCTCCTCGTCTCTTTCTAATTCAAGGCCTTTCAACTTCCTACGCAGAATATCAACAAGTCTTTCCAACCTGAAATACAACCCAATCAAAAATTTATGAAATTTTCTGAGGACAGAAAATATTGTTTAATATGCAGAATTAATGATACATTTATGCTACAAAATAATTCTATTACATAATATATTTCCTAATAAGACCATAGGAATTTGTATAACCTTATTGACCCATTCACCCCTATGTAACTTTAATAACCTCTACCATGCATTATTTTGGGTAAGTCCATTATGGTCTATAGTGGTGAAAGTGTTAAGGAGTTGTCTTTAAATCATTTACCCATTTTCCCCTAGTGCTCCATGTACCTCTGCCCCAAAAAATTATGTCCAGAAATATTCAAGGGGTGTAGCTGAGGAAACCTTTCCCCCTTATTCCACCCAGCCTGTCGACCCAAAGGGGGTTTACCTTAATTCTTACAATGTCAAATTTTCTTGGACTTAATCCTTTCAGCTAGCTGATGTGGACATGACGTCTCTTACAGGACAAACTGACCGAGCACCATGTCCGTTAATTACCAAGGCATAAATAAACTCATAGGCAAGAAGTTAAAAAACAATTTGTGAAAAATATTTGCTTTAAACACAAACCGTTGCTTTTTCTAGTTTACACTAGGCAAGACATTTATTTCGTACATTTTTCATTTGTAAAAAATGGGTTTTTTTAGGGTCACAGTTCATTTCAAACTTTGTAACATCTGTAAGAATAAGTAAAGAAGCCAGAAGTTGTCCAACACTTTTGTAACATCTCTAAGAATAAGTAAAGAAGCCAGGAGATGTCCAACACTTTTGTAACATCTCTAAGAAAAAGTAAAGAAGCCAGAAGATGTCCAACACTTTAATAACATCTCTAAGAATAAGTAAAGAAGCCAGAAGATGTCCAACACTTTTGTAACATCTCTAACAATAAGTAAAAAAGCCAGAAGTTGTCAAACACTTTTGTAACATCTCTAAGAATAAGTAAAGAAGCCAGAAGTTGTCCAACACTTTTGCAGTAGGCGCTACATACTTGACTATCTTGTCCTTGCTGTCCTGGTGAGAATGTTCCAGTTTCTGAAGGTCAGCCTCCAGTTGAATATTTTCATGTTCCGCTGCCCTTAACTGTGCCACACTTGTGTTGCTCTCCTTTCTGACTTGGTCCCCCTCACCGCTGGTATCTATTCCAAGCTTCGAGCTTCCGCTCTGGTACGTATTCAGCTGATCATGTGAATCTTGTGATAAAGATTTGTGTAAACTGAAAAAGAAAATGTTCATGAAAATTTTAATATACCTGTGATTTAAAGTTAAGGTTGTATGCCATCTTATATAGAATAATATATATGTGATTTATGTTGGAGTTAAGGTTGTATGCCATCTTATATAGAATAACATATCTGTGATTTAGAGTTAAGGTTGTATGCCATCTTATATAGAATAACATATCTGTGATTTAGAGTTAAGGTTGTATGCCATCTTATACAGAATAACATACCTGTGATTTAGAGCTAAGGTTGTATGCCATCTTATATAGAATAACATATCTGTGATTAATGTTGGAGTTAAGGTTGTATGCCATCTTATATAGGATAACATATCTGTGATTTAGAGTTAAGGTTGTAAGCCATCTTATACAGAATAACATACCTGTGATTTAGGGCTAAGGTTGTATGCCATCTTATATAGAATAACATATCGGTGATTAATGTTGGAGTTAAGGTTGTATGCCATCTTATATAAAATAACATCTGTGATTAATGTTGGAGTTAAGGTTGTATGCCATCTTATATAGGATAACATATCTGTGATTTAGAGTTAAGGTTGTATGCCATCTTATATAGAATAACATCTGTGATTAATGTTGGAGTTAAGGTTGTATGCCATCTTATAGAGAATAATATATCTGTGATTTATGTTTGAGTAATGATTCTACCCTACATATTTTATCTGTGATGTTGCAAGTTGGAGTATCCAAATCTAGGCAACAAAAGGTACATATCTTGGTCACCTTTTCCATGTCAACTTAAATTTTCTTGAAATCAGAAAGGTGAAAACACTAAAAGTATGATTGACTCATGTATGAAGTTTGAAAACCAAATATGTATTGGTTTCTGAGATATGCTCAAGAAAAGCAAATATACACCAAAGTGATCACATTGTGGTCGAAGTTTCCATGACAACTAAAAGATTCTTTTTGAATTTTCCGAGAGAAGTCACCATTACCTGTAATAGATGCGGATCGTCATGATCTCATCTTTCAGCTGCTTTATTTGGGACAGGGCCATGTCTCTCTCTTGAGTGACTGCTGCAAGTTTGGCCTGCAATAGACAAATAATGTATATAAATAAATAAATATATATACTACATTTGATATAGCGCCCTATCTAGCTAACATAAGCCACTCTAAAGCGCTTTACAGTACATAGATATACAATTTTAATAACAGTCAATACAATTAGCATATATATTAATCAATACAATATTGAGGAATTCGCAGCAGCTGCCTTATCAGGCGCTAACTACTAGTCCTATGCCACCTGGCTAATATCTCCCTATGTGTGTATGCCTGTGTGTGTGCTGGAGATGTATTGTGTTCTGTTTGTAGTGGGACCGTGCTTCCAACGGTATCATTTATAGAGCCACCTTACTTGAATGCTACAGCACAGATACGGCAACAACCACCCCAGACCATTTTATACTCCACCTGGGTTGTTGGAGTTGTGTGGGCAGGAGAAAAACACTTTCTCTAATATTCCATGCGTACGGCGACTTCATGGAACGAACCCCGGCCGCCTGCTTGGAAGGCCAGAGTGTTAACCACTCGACCAATCAGCCCATACATTTTGTATATTGTCTTTTTATCATCATAACATTTTACTAAACACAGAAAAGTATGAGCTATCTCTGTGTTCTACTGCTCACAGAAACATCCTGAGTGTGTCTCTATGTTCTACTGCTCACAGAAACATCCTGAGTATATCTCTATGTTCTACTGCTCACAGAAACATCCTGAGTATGTCTCTATGTTCTACTGCTCACAGAAACATCCTGAGTATATCTCTATGTTCTACTGCTCACAGAAACATCCTGAGTATGTCTCTATGTTCTACTGCTCACAGAAACATCCTGAGTATATCTCTATGTTCTACTGCTCACAGAAACATCCTGAGTATGTCTCTATGTTCTACTGCTCACAGAAACATCCTGAGTATGTCTCTATGTTCTACTGCTCACAGAAACATCCTGAGTATGTCTCTATGTTCTACTGCTCACAGAAACATCCTGAGTATGTCTCTATGTTCTACTGCTCACAGAAACATCCTGAGTATGTCTCTATGTTCTACTGCTCACAGAAACATCCTGAGTATGTCTCTATGTTCTACTGCTCACAGAAACATCCTGAGTATGTCTCTATGTTCTACTGCTCACAGAAACATCCTGAGTATGTCTCTATGTTCTACTGCTCACAGAAACATCCTGAGTATGTCTCTATGTTCTACTGCTCACAGAAACATCCTGAGTATGTCTCTATGTTCTACTGCTCACAGAAACATCCTGAGTATGTCTCTATGTTCTACTGCTCACAGAAACATCCTGAGTATGTCTCTATGTTCTACTGCTCACAGAAACATCCTGAGTATGTCTCCATGTTCTACTGCTCACAGAAACATCCTGAGTGTGTCTCTGTGTTCTACTGCTCACAGAAACATCCTGAGTATGTCTCTATGTTCTACTGCTCACAGAAACATCCTGAGTATGTCTCCATGTTCTACTGCTCACAGAAACATCCTGAGTGTGTCTCCATGTTCTACTGCTCACAGAAACATCCTGAGTGTGTCTCTGTGTTCTACTGCTCACAGAATCATTTTGAGTATAAGTTGCTGCCCCTTTAAAGTTACCACAACTAGCAGTACATTGCACAATACAAAATTTTATGAACTGCAGATTCCAGATTTCCTTATTGCCATTCATATATATGTCTTAGCTCTGGCCTAGGGCATTCAGGCATTGAATGTAATGAATCTGCAATGCACATCATTTTCTGATGTTGTTCAACTCATTCACCCCTGAAATTTCATAATGAACTATTCCAACCTTTGAAAAGAGTTCAAATGTGTCTTCAGGGGTGAATGGGTTAAGGTTCAATTTGAACATTTGTGTTCCATGAAGAATAAAAACATTCACACATATAATGATCAAAATTTCATAGTAAAAAAAAATTGGTTCAATTAATAACCCAGTAACATTTTTACTTTTAACAGCTACAAATAGATTTCATTTTAGATATTCCTTAATGATCAAGATTTGCATGCAAAAACAACAAATCCCACATAATTTTTGGAGTTTAAAGTTAAAACAATAAGAATTGTTATTACAGAGTTTCACACTACTGAACCCCAGAGTTGAAGTTCCTGCTTGCTAGAATTCATCGAGAAAATTCTATATGCTGAGTTGTGATAATGGAGAAGTCTGAGAAAGGCAAGGGGAGGAAACTCTTCCTGGTATGGTATATTTAACCACACAACTGTATTTTGATAATGAACAAAATAAAAATTATTTAGATATGTTTGAATTTTTGAAATGTATACGTATTTGAAAGTTTCTCCAAGATAGTAAGTGTCCACAAATAGACAGGCGGTGTACAATTCGGTTTGTGCCTGGTGTACAATGTAAACCCCTGTTCATATACAATCTATGATCTTTTCACACAAATAAGCCCCCTCTCGCAAAAAAGATCCCTTCCCACTTTGGCAAATGTCCTTGGAACAGGGTGGGTGCCTGCAACTAAGTCCCCTCCCTAATTTTGTCTCACTCTCAAAAACAATGTAAGTTAATTTTTGTCTCTGACACAACCAAATTAGTTAACTGCATGCATTAAGTAGCATAAATATGTGTTTTATGATATATGTGGGAATATATGTTAAGACTGTTGAAGTCAAATCATATAATATATATAAAATATAAACTTTATTTATTTTACAATAATTATGAAACAAGTTATTTCAACTTATATTAATCACTCTTATTGGCCCGGATGTTAGTGTCTGGGGGTCTGAGTGTGTGAGGAAACCGGAGTACATGGAGAAAACCCACGTGGTCGGGTGACCCCAACCTTTTCACGTCCGATTGGGGAATCGAACCTCGGCTGCCTTGGTGAAAGGTAAGTGCACTATCCACTGCGCCACCTGACCACCCATCATACAATGTTCTTACAACAGTTGGATAACAACCTCCACCAAAATTTTCTGTGAAGGCCTCTTGCATACATGATATGCAATGTACGTGAAAAGGTTTTTAAGGCATACTAGGTAATCAGTAAGTGTTCTGACATCAATCATCAACGGGTTCCCCTCTACGATCTAGTCGCTACTGTAAAAGTGGAAATTCTCGCTGCATGGAAATGCTCATGTCTTTTTCCCATCGAGGACATTAGTGTGACAGATTCTACAGAGTATAGATATAAACATGAACACAATATCTATAGATTTTAGGGACAATTCCTAGCTCAACACTTCATGCACGTCTATCAGTTTACACCCACAACACAAACATGTCCACTTTTTCAATGTTAAAGTGTTGGATCTTTTATCAATTTATCAATGCCAACTTGATATTTTAAAAAAGGTGTCATTCCCGAACAAAAGATGAAAAAATAAGCCAAACAAGAACCCAGAAGACTTTGAATTTCCGATCAGATTTCTAGAAACTGATGGAAATAAACACAACAATGCCATTATGACCATTTTTCAATATATTTTTTTCTTTTTCGGTACACATTTCAGTTCACTGAAAGCTTCACTGAATCACTTGAAATGCGTTATTAATTTTTTTTTTCTAATTAATTTTAATACACAAATGGAAAAAGTTATGAATGAAATAAATTCATCATGTTGATTTCTTTGGAATAGAAGAACATGTTTATTGAATATCAATTAATGATTGAAAAATGTAAGAAAATTACATAATTGCAAAATACTGGCTGACCTGAACTAAGTATGAAATTCTACAAACAATTTAAATGATTGATGAATTTCATGAATGTATCTACATCACAAACACATCAAATTGAAAAAAAAACAGCAATGTTATGTGTAAGGCCTTAAAAAGCTTTAAAAAAAATACAATTTTAAAATACAGTATCACAATAATGTCAGAAACATTGACAAATGAAAATTTCTAATCAATATTTTTTTTTTTTTGTATTGAAAATAATGAAATTGACCAAAAATTATTCAAACAAATTAATTTGCCTAAAATATAGGAATACTGAAGTTGTTGCTTACTTGAATTTGAAAATATTTGTAAAACATGCATATGCCCCCACTTTACTGGAAATAAAACTGAAAGCAAAGTCAAACCCTACTAAATGATGCAGACGATAAAGGTCACAGTGACCTACATGTCATATGTTGGTGTAGTCCTCAAGAAGAATCTGCATAACAATTTTGATGACTTTGGAGCTAATACCAGAGAAAATAACTTAAATACAAAGTCTAACCATAATAACCTATATATAGGTAGCTTACAGCAAAGTCAAACAAAAGTCATAGAAAACATAGGTCACAGTGACCAGAACTTGTCACACAACTGTTTGGTACGCCTCGAGATGTATCTATATATAAAGTTTGATGACTTTGGAGCTAATACCAGAGAAAATGACCTAATTACAAAGCCTAACGATAAATCAAAGTCAAACCAAAGTCATAAGAAAACAAAGGTCACAGTGACCAGAACTTGTCACACAACTGTTTGGTACGCCTCGAGATGTATCTATATATAAAGTTTGATGACTGTACGACTTGTAGTATCAGAACAATGGAGTTTAACACAATCTAACAAAGATTTGGAACGATGGAAAAGACAAGCACGTATACGTAATACCCCTTGAAGTAAAGTGACAAGGCCATGTGTATGATATGTCTATCATAGGTATGTCGAAGATGAACATATCTCGTGATATTCATCAAAATCAGTCGAGAAATACAGCTGTTCGATTGACGACAGACACTGTGATAGTGAAATACTTCTTTTTAAATAAGAATAACTTTGCACATGTAGGGAGGAATATTATTAAGCATTAATGCTGGTATATTTATGTTCTTATTATTCAGAATTTAAAATTAATTAATTATTTAGCAGAATTTTATTTTATCTATGAATAATATCAATGTACCTGTAATGACCAAATATAAAGATGGCCACATTAAGTTTATCTACAACAGCCGACACAAGTGGACGATATGTACTGACCGCTACCTGGACAACACCGGACAACGGTAGTAATCTGGTGTCCACTACACCCAATATCACAGACCCACTCTAATGAAGGGTGTTTGTTTTCTTTGGCAGGTTAATAGTGTATTATATAATATCAAAGTCATGGGTCAGATTACCTTCCAATCTCCGCTAATTTCCGTCCCAGCCTTCCCCCATTGTCCTCCTAATACTGCGGAACTCAGCCGAGGCAATATAGCGTTGTATATTAAAATTTGATAAATAAATTTCCCATCGACCTGGTGATATTAGGGGTTTATACGTGATGGGGACCCACAGAGTAATGTCGTATATGACAGATTAATCACTGCACTTTTACATAAAATTTCAAAACCTAATATATTAACAGGGAATATTGAAAGTTTGTTGTCGCAAAAACTTAATATCAAATTATATTATTTCAATATGAAACTTGACTGTCACTTGACTGGAGTCAATACCCTTTCTGAAAGGAACACTAACTTTCAAACATTTATGTAAATACAAATTAAACCTGGTTTGATGTAATTTATGAATGTCCTAGTAATACTTTGTTTTTTATTATGTTTCAATATCATGGATTTTAAAGTACTGTATTTGTTGTATCTATGATTGATATGAGCGGACGCTGACCATTAGAAGGAGGTGAGAAGGTCAAAAGTCGTATGAATTTGTGGCTATTTTTAGCACCCTATATAAGTATGTGCACTAGCTGACCCTAGGTCACTAGCCTGCTGAAGATGATGGAGGAACAAGGAGTGTACCTTCTTTTTACATCATGATCTAATTTTGAAAAATATCTAAGTGAATTTTATAACCCACCACCTCCCCTTCTTGCCTCCTTCTCAATATGATTATTACTTCTTAAAGGGGCGTTTTCTTACCCCATCTAAGACTTAAATTTTAAGTACATTGGACAAAAACTTTAAAAGGTAAAGTTTTTATATAAACATGTCGTTTTTAATAAAAACGGCCATTTTCAATTCATTTGAAGTGTTCTAGTTGTTTATGCACTTAACATGTCTTACAAGCTTGCCATGGTGATATTTACTTGGAATCAGGCATAAATGTAGCTTTGATTTAATTTATCATGATCTCTGTTTATCATATTATACTACATTTTAAAGTCTAAAATATCTTTTAACTATATTTATTACACTGAAATAAAGATTAGAATTATTACACCAAAATATTGATTTATAATAAATTTTATGTTTAATATATGTACACATCATAATATGTATTTATCATAAATAATGGATTTATCTATCATGATGCCTCCTTCTAATAACTATTACATTCAATTTGTCAACATCTCAGCTTATCATAAATATTACATTTTTAATCCTAAAGTATCTCTTTATAATAGATATAACATTTAATTCATTATGGTATCTATTTTATAATTTGTATTTCCAATAAAATGACAGTAATACTGTAAATTGGTACACCTTCTCAAATTGTATGAATATTTTAAATGTTTTGAAAATACAAAACTTAAGACATTGGAAGGAAGATTTTAAACACATTTACATGACCATGAGTGGCCAATATGACACTATGTCACTAAACCTGTAACAGTTGAAGGTTTTTTTTGCCATTTCCGCATTTTTAGAAATAAGACACAAAATATGAGAGGCACACACAGAGCATACTCAAACACAGAATATATTGACAAATACTTCATGATAAATACTGTAGAAACATTGACCTGAAGTTTCTACACCACAATTATATGTTTGAAAAAGCAAAACACAACAATTTCTAATTTATACTTTCAAGGAACCCTATTGGTTCCATATCCCCATATAGCAAACAGATATGACTGGTGTGATATATCCAGATCTTAATTCCCTTTATCATATTAGAAGTGATTTTGCAGCTTTCATTTCTCTGTAATCAACTTTGAGAATATTTTTTTACAAATCGACAAACCAAAAAATGCTTATCAAAACTAAATTTTCAAGACATTTCATTCTTTATACATTTTTAAATTTGACCAAACTTGAATTAGGTGAAAGGAAAATGGAGGTAGAAAAAAACACGAAAAAAACCTCTTTAATGTCAGTGTTAAAGAATGCAGTGCTCTCCCCTGATGTGTTTACTTATAACAGCTACTTATAGATTAAATAAACAGTTATGTGCATTTGTTGTTGATCTACCCCAGGTCTCAAAAAGGCCCTTCACATTATAACAACAGTCCATCACGGGTGTGACAAGTTTAAATGAGGACCCACCAGCTATCATCATTTGTTTAACTTTGATACACAATGGTTCTGATAAGACCAAAATACAAATTTACACAAAGCAGTGTGTACGACACTTGACAACAATCGCGAGAACAGTCACAAATGTGATAATAAATGCTTGATCATTTACAATCAAAATATATATTTCTGCGTATAAGCCTTTCATTAACTTCGAATCCCATTTTGTATGGGCTTGAATTGGTACTGCATGTACAATGGACAATATTAGTGTGTGAAAAAAGTGGACCACCTACAATTTAAGGTTAAGTTCATTAAAATGGAATTTCGTCACTTTCTCTTGTTGTTATCGTGGTGATTAGCGTTGTCAGATTGTAGTGTTTGTTTCCACTGTTTGCCTACATGATGTTGTTCACAAGTTGTATACAAAACCTATTTGCCCAGTGTAAAGCTCTAGCCAATCTCTGTCAACAGTCTTTAGCTCATAGTGAGATCACATGGCAAACACACCGACCTCAACTAGTCAAATAAACTTCATTCATGACCCTTTATCCTCAAAAACGCTCCTATAAAAACAAACTGGCCTGTTGTCCCATCTATAGATCTATTCCGCTACCCCTCACTTCATTATTGAGAGGCCCGTCAGTGACTTTCATCCTCAATCTCGCATACCCATCATATACCCATGTATACATATGCAACTACGCATAACTAAAACTGCATCATGTTCAAATACCGTTTAGTTTTTAAATGTTTGCTTAAAGCTGTTAAAAAAAAGATAATTCCTTTTTTGTGTACAAACAGATCAAGCTATGTTGGTATTTGTCAAACATTAACACGCAGTAAACCATGTCAACAGTTCCGATGATACAATAGTAGGGCTCACAATGGCCGTCTCTGGTACAATGGCTGACACCCTAGGTCATACACCAACATCACTTAGCTTCAGACTCAAAAAGTTCATTTTAAAAACAACAGTTTTTAATAACATAACAGTTCTTTTTTCTTGTTCTTATTTGGTTAAATAATCTTAATCTCACCATCTTAACTCATTCACCCCTGACATTTCATAATGAACTATTCCAACCTTTGAATTGGAAGAGTCCAAATGTATCTTCAGGGGTGAATGAGTTAAATATGAAAAAAGCCCTGCTCAATATGTAATGTTTTAAATAATCTTATAATTATATTAAATAATATCATACCTTTTCCTAGCATTACCTCACAGTTTATGCATAAAAACATTAAAACTTGTTTTTAGAGAATTTGTTTAGTTTATAGTCTATAATAGTATTCATTGGCTGATATTAATTCTATCATAGATTTTTGATAAATTGCTTTACAAAAATATTGTTACCAGTAAAAAAAAAGATTTTGTCAAAAGGATTAAATCACTTTGATCTGGAGAATATTTGATTTTCAACAATAATACTTAAGTGATAAATCCCATTATAAAATCAATGTATACATGGAATATGAATTCAACCTAAATAGCATGCCACCAACAAATAAGTTATTTAAAAAAAGAACATTTAGACAATTATTTACAGATAAAGGAATCTGAGCCTAGAAAAAAATCTCTTCTTAGAATGTGTTGCCATAAAATCTTAATTAGTATATCTAATAAATAATTTCAAAATTTTAAAGAGAAAAAAAATCAATAATCATTGTAAAATTGTAGTTACAAATGAAAATTTAAAATATAAGTTTAAGTTGAACAAAACTGCTCAAAATTGACAGAATTTTAGAAAATATTTCTAGTAGAATATTTTCTCATTTCTAGTAAAATATTTTCTAAAATGTGAGAGAAATGTTTGTTCAAAGACAGATATGAAAATTTAAGCTTTATAAATACAACGCAATTCCCATAAAAAATAACATTAATTCAACTTTTCAATCTTACATTTGAAAACTGTCAGAACAAGAAGCAGTAATATCGACCAGAGTCCTGTGTTTTTAATTTGTGTAATGTATATTGCTACAGTAAATCATTGTAAATCGGAGTTTCATTTATTGGATAGAGCATAGCTCTGTCTACATAATCCTAAAACGTTTACCAGCTAGTAACAGAGGGCTACCCAATAACCCCTGTACTCAAACGAACCTGTCAACTACATAGAAATAAATCTGGATAACATAAGATATGATTCTTAGTTTTATCTTTGGGATGGTGAAGGAGTTTTATTATATATCTGTACAAGGAAGCTATGAGTTGAAAACAATAAATAAATAATCAAACATATCAAATACGCCCAAGATCAATGCCAAAACCACGACACACTGGTTCACTGTACCTTTGTGCTGTAGTGAGAGAATCGTGTTGAGGACGGTGTCGAAGTGAAGCCTAAATCCGTAGTAAATACCCCGATGTTTGTATTTGTATTCAAAAAGGATCTACTTGCATATCTAACATAATTCAAGGATTGTTGATATCCAGCGTAATGCTATATTACAGAATGGGCGACTTTAATGTGCTGGAGACTTACACAGTGACAGAATTATGTAACGTTATCCCTGGATTACTCCCGTCACCCACTATTCTCTATTTGATTAGACGTCCAACAGGCATTAATCAATACCAATACGAGATATATGAATCCAATAGGTTGCAATAGAGGACCAAATTCTTTGTCAAATAACTGGTGATTTGGGACCAAATTCTATGTCAAAAAGGTTGTGATAGCAGACCAAATTCTTTGTCAAAAATGTTGTGATAGCAGACCATATTCTTTGTCAAAAAGGTTGTGATACGGGACCAAATTCTTTGTCAAAAAGGTTGTGATACGGGACCAAATTCTTTGTCAAATAGGTTGTGATAGCAGACCAAATTCTTTGTCAAAAAGGTTGTGATACGGGACCAAATTCTTTGTCGAAAAGGTTGTGATACGGGACCAAATTCTTCATAAGTGATGATACGGCACCAAATTTTTCACATGTATCTACAGCCGCTAAGGAACTTACAATAACTTTAATGAACTATTACGAAGACAAGAAGGATGGGAGGACATGTACCTTACTCCCAATGCCAAGACTATAAGCTCAAGGAAGACCATCTTTCATGTATCAAAATTCAATGAAGAAGAGTCCAGAGCATCACAATGTGACCACATCAAGGACACGAGCACTACAGTCTCCACTGTGGAGACATCAAGGACGCGAGCACTACAGTCTCCACTGTGGAGACATCAAGGACACAAGCACTACAGCCTCCACTGTGGAGACAACTGCCCGACCACAGACCTGTTGAAATCAAAACCCTAAATCAAAGCACAAAGTAAGGTGCACTGTCCATCTAAGGTCTGACTAAATAGAAAGCTGTCTGGCTTTCCCATAAATCATAGACTCCTCCTGGACAGACACAGATAGGCTGACCCCTGGAGAGAAGGAAGGGTCAAACCAGAGATTCCTGTTGCTCCTTGGAAAGATCTTGCTTTGCTTATTATTGCCCTTGAAGAAAAGGATTCATGCTCTTGGACACAGAAGAGATCTTTGTTAATATAGCCAGAGTACTCTTAATATAGCCAGAGTACTCTTAATATAGCCAGAGTACTCTTAATATAGCCAGAGTACTCTTAGTTTTTGGATGGCAGTGACTATGTTAATATAAACTGTATTTATTTATTTTTCCTTTACCGTATGATGTAAAGCAATACACAATTGTTGAAATTGGATTTGGAAAATAGTTTTATAACTTATGTAGATCTAACTCCAGACTTTGTTTAGTACTTGTCTAACTTATCATCCTACTATTCTTACTGAATCAGAACACTAACACAGATATTGGGTCCTGTGAAGGGGAGCAGACAGAAGTCGGGGAAGGTAAGGATTGATACTGGAGCATGTCAGATCAACAGGACACTAACACAGAGATTGGGTACTGTGAAGGGGGAGAAGACAAAAGTCGGGGAAGGTAAGGATTGATGACTAGTTGACAGTTAATACTGGAGCATATCAGATCAACAGGACATTCGCAAGTACAGACACCAACAGAGCAGCCTATGGTTTTAACATCCAGTTCTTAACGTAGAAGTCACTAAATTGATCCTGTATGTTTGCACTGTCTGCCTCCGAGATCCCATCCCCAGGCAGATTAGTCACACTACACGAACTCTAAACAACAGTACCACAGTACACAATATGCCCACTTACATCATTGTGGGAGAAGGACGGATAGTTTGGAGTACATATTTACTGATTCTCATGAATGCATGTGTAGATATTTAGAAATATGGAGCGAGTTGAAATTAAATTTAGTTGAAAATTTCAAAATCATCATGAACAGATTCTGTAGCTTTTGACCTTGAATGTATGACCCTCACATTAAAATGGTCTCTGAGAGACTGGTGTCAGAAATGGCCAGATGAAGTTTCATTAAAATTGAAACCTTGAGGATGCTGATCATGATGTGAAGCTGTCAGCATCGATTTGATGGTGACATCACAATAGACACTCATCATACATTTTTTATATCAATAATCTTTTTCACCATTCAAGGTTGAATGCAAATCAAGTTTTGTTCCACCTTAAATATGTCTGGACGTTTGTGAATATATCAATGATTACCTACAGGCAGTTACCAAACCTGCACACAACAATTGTAAATGCATGAAATTGTCAGATATTACAGTACGAAAACAAAGATCTTACTTTGAGGTTATGGTCGGCCCCCTGTCGCTGCTGTCGGAGCAGTTCCTCTTCATACCTGCGGGCCTAAATGAAGAAATATCTTTAAGACTGTGTTTTATATTATATTCCAACAAAGTCTCCGTCTTCACTCCCAAAACCAGGTAAGGCCTGTCATGTATCAATTCAAATGTAGTCTAGTCTTGGGTTTTTTTAAAGTGCAAAATCCATTTGGTATTTTTTGCAGCAAATGCTAGCCTTTTTTCTTGTGACCATTTAGTGAATTACTTTACCTCTTTATTAGTGACCCCCTTAATTTACCTCTTTACAAGTGACACTAGTACATATCCTACCTCTTTAATAGTGACCCCCTTACTTTATAATTTTACCAGTGATATCTTTGCCATTACCCCCTTAAATAAAGTGACCCACTTACCTTACCTCCTTACAGTGACCCCCTGACTTCATACCCCTTTAATTAGAATGGAACCCTTACTTTTGCCAGAGCGGTGTCACGTTGTTCGAGAATGACCTGCATCTCCTCCGCAGTGATCTCCTGCTGTCTCCTCTTTCTCATCTCCAGCCTCTGAAGCAGGGTAGAGCACTCCTGCTCTGCACCGTCCCCAGATTCTGGTCCACCAAGCCGTGCTAGCAGCTGTTCCATGCCCTGAAACAGACACAGCCATACAGTAAATGTAGACAGCCATACAGTAAATAAAGATACAGCCATACAGTAAATACAGACACATCCATACAATAAATATAGACAGCGATACAGTAAATACAGAGTCATACAGTAAATATGGATAGCCATACACTAAATACAGACACATTCATACAGTAAATATAGACACATCCATACAATAAATATATAGACAGCCATACAGTAAATGAAGACAGCCATACAATAAATACAGACACAGCCATACAGTAAATATGGACAGCCATACCATTAGCAAGGATAGACATACAATAAATACAGACACAGCCATACAGGAAATAAGGACAGCCATACAGTAAATATAGACAACCATACAGTAAATATAGACACAGCCATACAGTAAATATAGACACAGCCATACAGTAAATATGGACAGCCGAACAGTAAATACAGACACAGCGATACAGTAAATATAGAGTCATACAGTAAATATAGACACAGCCATACAGTAAATATAGACACATCCATACAATAAATATATAGACAGCCATACAGTAAATGAAGACAGCCATACAATAAATACAGACACAGCCATACAGTAAATATAGACAGCCATACCGTTAGTAAGGATAGACATACAGTAAATACAGACACAGCCATACAGGAAATAAGGACAGCCATACAGTAAATATAGACACAGCCATACAGTAAGTATAGACACAGTCATACAGTAAATATAGACACAGCCATACAGTAAATATAGACAGCCATACCGTTAGTAAGGATAGACATACAGTAAATACAGACACAGCCATACAGGAAATAAGGACAGCCATACAGTAAATATAGACAACCATACAGTAAATATAGACACAGCCATACAGTAAATATAGACACAGCGATACAGTAAATATAGAGAGCCATACAGTAAATACAGACACAGCCATACAGTTGATACATTGATAACCTTGTTCCCAAGAGAATTAAAATGTTTATTCATACAACAATAAACTTCCTTGGTCAAGGAATACTTCAAGTCAAATTTGGTCAAAACTCCCTTCACTTGCACTTTTAATGGGTTGTCTTTAAAGATCAACCCTTATTTCACCTAATGAGCCTCGCCCCTCTTTCCCAGGGATGCCACGCCCTTTTTTTATATCCTTCCCTCTAGGTCAAAGAGCAAAAAATCCCAGTGATAAAACGGATAGACAATGAAATCTGTATTATACCAGAAAATGGCTAAGTCATGGTATCAGATCAAACCTGTGTAATACTCTTGGTTCCATTTCTACTGACCTGGTGACTAATGTTGGTATGTTGATAAGTCCTACAAATTCCACCCTTCGACAACATTAACTCACCTGGATCATCCATGCATTTGTTTATCACACAATCAAAGACATATATAACATATCGGGTCTTCATGGGTTACATAGATTGTGAACCCCCCGCTGGCGTGACTCTGTTCTAAGCCCGACATCATATCCTAATCAATAATCTTCATAAACTCCACAAAACTAGCTTTGTTACTCTTCGAGGTTAAAGTCAATATCCTCAACTACAACACCTCATTATTAATTTGTTCAATCATATCAGAATTTAATGCAAATTGAAGAAAATTGTTCATTATTAGAACAATTTTTTCAAATATATCTTTCAAATTATAAATCTGTTTAAGATTTCATTCCCTTCAAATACATTGAATACAATTATTAACCTCTGTTGAGGTTGATACAATGATTTATCAACCCTAGAAGGATTAATTCCTGAAGTTTGATATCAGAAGAATCAAAAGTTTACACCAGAGGGACAGTAGTACACAGCATCACAGCATTAGCTCAGTAAGCTCTCACATGGCTCGGTTTTAATTACATACCTGATCATCTTCATCTAAATCGTCACTGTCTGATCTTTCAGGTGTTCCATAGCCCCTACAACACATAGCACACATGTTTCTATGACTCAAAGTGCAAACATATCTATGAGAAATATTACATACATTCAAATTCCTATCACAAATCACACACATTTGTATGACTCTAAGCACACACATTTGTATGACACTAAGCACACACAATTGTATGACACTAAGCACACACATTTCTATGACACTAAGCACACACATTTCTATGACACTTAGCACACACATTTCTATGACACTAAGCAAACACATTTGTATGACACTAAGCACACACAATTCTATGACACTAAGCACACACATTTCTATGACACTAAGCACACACTTGTATGACACTTAGCACACACATTTCAATTACACAATTAATGAATTATAGTGCACACATTTCTATGACTAATAGTACACCTTTCTATGACACTTAGAATACATATTTCTATGCAACATAGCACACTTTTCTTATGATGACATCAAACTTGGTACATATTTCTATGACTCATAAAATACATTTTCTTTAACACATGGTGGTATATACATTTCTTGGGCACACAATATACATACTATATTGAATTTGTATGAATATTCCATAGTAATCAGGACTGTTAACTTACTGGTCATCCAGTCGTACTTCTGCCTGTCGTAACCTTAACAAAGCTTCATCGCGTTCCTGATTGGCTACCTTGATTCTCTTCTGGGACAATTCATCCCGCTTTTTCTGTGCTGTGTGGACTTCTTGAACAAGTGCTACAAAGGGAGATAACCAATGCATTACCAATATAGTACGAAATACTGTATAGCGCCGGTTATATTTCGCGGGGTTTTTAATTTTGCTATATTGGCACTTTGACTAATATCCACGAATTCTAAACACGAGCAAAATTATCGAAAATATTAACTACTTTTTTGAGTGTCATTTCGAGGTTTAACCCATAAATGATGACACTCAAAATACTTTGCACAACACATGGGGTTCGGTTGCACAGCGAAATTTAACTCCCATGAATATGTACTGAATACGAAACCGCGAAATATTGATCCATCGAATTCAAAGCACTATATACAGTAACTTGTAAATGCCCAATGTATCTGCCCAACAAGATATGATCTACTGTATAGTTTATTTGTTGTCCTAATCAGGTCTTTTTCACAGGAATCATTTTTTGCGGAACACTGCATAGTCAAAGTTTAGCAGCTTTAACTACTTTCATATATATACTACGGTAGGTACACATTGGTTACATGTTACATTGTAGTTAGATAAACATGGAACAACAGCAGAGACATTTTTTATCTCTGAAGAAAGGCATGTGACTTATTTTTTACTTATTTTGCTATAACAGTCCCGGGTTTAAAAATCTAATCAGTATCAACACTGCCAAAACATGGACAGCAGGTTGAAGTTTGGTAGACTGATCATATAACTACCAAACGACCACATTCACCAACAGATAATCCAGGGTAATAAAATTCACAATTATACCCTGTAATAAATGCATCCTAAAATCTTTTCTATTCATATAGCATTCTAGGGTTTCTGTTTCTGAAGAAGATTTTTAAATCTTTATAGATTTTTCCACTTCTGACCCTGCCCTTTAGGCCCTATACATACTGCCATCTCATTTCAATATTTTCAACTAAGTTTGAATTATTTCCTTTTTACTGAAAATTCAAAAAATATACTGTAATCATAATATTTTAGTGCTAATTTTATTTTATTTCAGCTAAGTTTGAATTATTTCAGTTCAACTGAAATTCAAAAAATATACTGTAATTGTAATATTTTAGTGCTAATTTTATTTTAGCAATTTAAACATTGCACTAAAGTTGAAAACAAATCAACTCTCAGAGACATGTCAACTCTCTTGTTTTCAGCAGAAGACTCCCAATATTTTGGCCAACATTAAAACAACTCCACACCTGAACGTAATTCTGTATGGGAGTTGAAATTTCCAGATATCAATAATCGGAGAAAAAAAAATGAAAGTGTGAGAGGCCATAAAATGGTAAAATAGATAATTAGGGACTCGCTTGACCACATCAGTCACTATACCAGCTGGGTGATGAACGAGACCTGACGCCATTAGAATCACTCGTCAGCCTCGGGCAGTCACCTGGGTGTTCACGAGAGCATGACCACTAGTGCTTGTAATTGTGTGAGGTCGATTGAGAAACAATAGTCAAATTTTGCAGGTGTCAATCACAACCTTTTATCGAGAACGAGTCAAACAAGTAAAACGGCAGGAGTGAAGTTAGGACGTGACCTCATTACTCATTTACGAGAAACCGTGAGCAGCTGCAGCCATACCCTAATACACAATATCCAGGTATTATGTTAAACTGACACAGGATACTGTTAATAACTCGACCATCCTGAGCAGGACATTTTCAGGAAGTCTACACGTGAATTATCATGAATTTGAATCTAAAACAACAGTTGCAGCTACATTAACTTTCCCTGGAGAAAATAACAAAAAATACAATTTCAATTTTTTTTTTTAACTAGCATGATCAGGATTTACATGTAATAGTGTTTCATGAATTTCATTTAAAATACAAGTTAGGAAACTACTTGAATTACAAGAAACTGATAACCATGCATTTATAATGTCATATGAATTTGCCTGAAATTTTCATGAACAATCATGAAATTTGAAGAATGAAGTTGAAACTTCATGTTAATTCATTTAAATAATTTTATAAAATATTGCATTATTTCAAGTATTTGAATCAAGTTTCATAACCTGAAATTGCCTAATAATCATTATTACAATAAAAATATATGAATTTTCTGGTCCTTCGGTGGACTGGGCCAGAGAGCACAAATTTTCTAGGTCAGGACTTTAATTCAAATGAGTCAGGAGAAACCTGCTTGATCAGTCAATATGAGTCTGTACCTTTTATATTGGATACGCTTGATCCTAAACCCTGCATACTACAGCTGATGAATGGAGCCGTAATTAGGAAAGGAACAATATGGATACCCCAGTTCCCATGTGTAGATTATAGATTACACTACCCTGTATATCTCTTGTCCAGATCTGATAAATGCACTCAAAATGAAAACAGAACTTTGGTGGTATCAGACTGGGTCTATTACACTTCTTTCAATACCTACACTAATCATTAATATCAATTGAAAAATAAAAAATTATATGCTTCATAAAAAAATAGATATTTATCAGTCCTTTCTTCATAGAAAAATTTATTCATATAAAGAAAACAAATGAATTGTAATAGCCCTACATTATTGTCAAAAGTATAGATTTTTTTTCAAAATCAATTAACTGTTTGATATTGTTCTGTATTTTGTACCAAAACTCTCCAAATTGTTTCTTTCTCAGACATTCAATAGAGGAGCTACAATTTGTGAGGCGATAATACGACTCCGTGACATTATAGAACGTCACGTTTAATTCATTTTGCGTCGAGTCTATTATCTGATGGTGTCAGGTTATAGACAGCTATAAAACAGACTAGGCCTGACATGACTACCCATCCCGTGTATTCAGGAAAACGTTTAAGGTCATTAATACAGGATAAATTGGTTGCACCTGCTAATTCAATGGTGATAATTTGTCTCCCAACAGCCGAGGTAAAAAGCAATAGATGTTGACATCGCTACGGAACAATACGGGGCTCCCTACGCTGTGAGCGAGCCATGCAAGCTTTCTGTTGATTGATATGTGCTGTGTTTATTTCCCAATCCGGGAAAAAATGACAATTTAAAACATAAAATGTGCTATGTAGGGAACAGGTATTACAGTGCCAATCAATTGTTAAAACTAAAACAAGTGATAATAATATTCCTGTGCATGATTGAACGGGACAGGAACGTTCCGACATCAAAGTGAAATATTGTCTCTTGAAATGGCTAGTGTAACACTAGCATTAATTGTTAGAGATCAATAAGCACATTGAAAACTCGTGGAGTATCATCAATCTAGTCGTCACGGCAACTCAGCAGCTGAATCCAATCAATACGAGGATCCGACTACCTGAGGAAAGCCGTGATAGGCCGGGGCCCTGACAAGAGGTGTTATCGTCATCTCTACAGCTTCAGAGTAATCGTTCAAGGCATTTTAGTGTAATCACGTGGACCTCGTGGCATTTAGCTCTACCGATGACACACATTATATTAAACAGCAGCGTAGGAGGAGGAGGAGGAGGAGGAGGAGAGAGGAAGGATAAAATCGTTAACTGTAATTGCAAATTTGTCCTCTGTCACAATCTCAGTAATGTCTCCGTAAATGGCTAGGGTTTTGTGATTTATCGTATCCTGATATTACACGGTTGGTCATGTTTGGGGTTTCTGTAATAAGGAAATGTGTGAACATTGGACAGGGTGAGAATGACTTCCCAAATGTAACAATTTGTTTCATAATCAACGGTGGAAATTAACAGCCCGATAAGCTTCTCCTATTTGAGATAATTGTTAACATTAATGATAACTTGGTAAGGGTTTTTGGGTGTATAAATATATACATGTAATGAGTTTATATGGGACACTATAAGATTTTCAGATATTAAACAATTTTCAAATAGAATGATAAAAATTAAGGCTGAAAGAGTTTGTATAAACAAGACATGGCAAGTTTCACTAATCCCTTACAATAAAAAAAATTGCCGGGAATTTTTCTAAGATATCAACACTTATTTTAGGTATCAATGATTTTTCTTTCCTTTGCAATAGTTGATAAATTATAAACAGATCATAGTCATATAGAATTAACGCAGAAGGCTCTCAACCAACACACTTTTACCCTCGTAAATTTTTCTAAAATTACGAATTTTTAAAATGTCCTGTGAACTAATTTTTGTTATACATTTGTATAGTTATAATATATCTTTAACTATTACAACTTGGTATTATATTTTTTAACACAAAGATATGTCCTTACTCTTGTTAGAAGTCAGAAAGACATTTCCAGTTACATGGTGGCAAAAGATATACACACTAAAAATGTCCACACTTCACCACCATATATTTCAATTTCTGCTCAAGTTGGACTCATTGAGATTTTCCAGATCTTGACCGTTTCATTCGCCGATGAATCAAAATTGACAAGATTAACATTGCCTGTGCATATGAATGCATGTCTTCAGATTTGGAAAGAATTAATCAAATACAACTAAGTATGTTGATTATATTCTGGTTTTGTAGTTTATTATGGTACATCACGATGTTGCTGTATAGAAATACCAGCTTACACCACAGCCCTGTATGATGGCCCTCCAATGATGGGCTATATTTTTACATTACGTCAATATGTAGACTTGCACAAGCTCCAATATCAGCCACAATCTATACAGAAATTCACAAGTTTCAATTATTCAAAAAAATGTGTTGATTTAAATATAACGGAACTTGTCTCAAGTACACCTCAATTTTTCATTCCATGAAACTGACCAAAGGAGAATTCAGTCCTTAAGCAGTGCAATTCAAAAGGAAGTTATATAATTGACATAGATTTGTTTACAAACATGTTTCTGGCTCTACATATTCTTTGGCTTGGTTTGTTTGTGTTTTACGTCCTTTTAATAGCTATGGTCATTTAAGGACGTGCCAGGTCTTGATGGTGGAAAAAAGCCGGGTTCCCAAAGAAAAACCACCGACCAACGGCCGTACCTGGCGACTGCCCCACGTAGGTCTCGAACCTGCGACCCTAAGTGCTGGAGGGCTAGTGACAGCAGAATGTCAGACACCTTAACCACTTGGCCACATATTCATATTACTTTAATGTTTTGATGTAGTCATAATGTACATGTGGTCCTAATAAATTTGAGATACACCTAAAACAAGTGAAGGGCAATATCTCTATCAATGATTCCAGTATCAGTGTGCTCAATACTCCTTCACAAATACAGTGTGGTCAAATTATCATTTTTTAGCCCAGTCCCAGGGGTTAGCCCCTCTATTTATATAATTTTGAATCCCTCCCACCTAAAGATGTTTCCAGTCAAATTTGATGACCCCATGGTATTGCATAAGCAAGAGGACAAGAGGCATATTGGGCCTGTATCATTCAACAGTTATTCATCACATATTTTTATCCGTTAACTCATTCACCCCTGAAATTTCATAATGAAATATTCCATCCTTTGAATTGGAAGAGTTCAAATGTCTTCAGGGGTGAATGAGTTAATGTAGGTTGATACAAATATATTCTAAATGATATCAAATGTCATTCATCCGCATCTTATTGATCTTTTTTCTTTTTTTTTAATAACTATACATCTTTCGAATCTTTGGAGGGAAATTTTATCTTATTTTACACATGACCCTTGAAAGGTATCATGATTTTAGGCCTTATGATTATTTCAACAGATTTGTACTCTTTGACATTCAAAGTGGGTCAAGGTCGTCCATTTGAATAAAGTTGATTGCCTTTTATACTGGCATGTTACTTGTCAAATAACATAACCCTAGGCCTCTTAGTTATTCAGCAGAATTTGTTCTAAACATTAAAGTTGACACTGGACCTCAGATGAATAACTTGCCATTGCATCAGATCACTTGCCATTTGTACAGGTGAGCTAACACCATACTAACCAAGCCATCCATAGAATTGCTTCCATATACTGCCTGTAACTTCACCTGATAAATATTGTGGAGTTGGATTACAACACTTACCTGCAGCCTTGCCTGCTTCTGTATCGCAGTGGTGGTCAGCGCTGGACACCTTCAATGATATCTTGGATGTTTCCAGTTCTATTTCCGCATCTGCCAATCTGTCCACCAACTGGGGGGAAAAATAAAAATTAATTTTGTTTTTTGTTTTTTTCACACATTTCAAATTTGATTTTAAACAAAATAAATGCAATATTGTCACTTGTTGAGTAACAAGTATCCATATCTCTGAGCCCTACAAGTATCCATATCTCTGAGGCCTACAAGTATCCATATCTCTGAGCCCTACAAGTATCCAAATCTCTGAGCCCTACAAGTATCCATATCTCTGAGCCCTACAAGTATCCATAACACGTAACCTACCTTTTTATTGCATGCCTTCTCGTGGTCTAGTTCTGCCATCAATAATGCAACCTGTTTTGCTTGATCTTCTGGCCGAGTTGGACTGGACAAATGACCAGCTATGTTGAGTCCACTAGTAAATCTTGCATAGTTGGGGTCACTCATGTAGGGGTTGAAAGGAGGTGATGTGTGATTGTGAAAAGGGGAGGTTCTAAAGGGATAGCTATTGGCCGTGTCCTTGGACTGACCATCTCCAGACGGCCCTGGGGGGTCTCCACTCTCCCCTGTCCCCGGGGAAGAGGACTGTAGATCCCCGACCATCAGCGGGTTGTCGATGTGTTCCCCAGAGGTATTTGCTGACCCCGCTGCACTGGGACTGTATCTCTGTGGTATAAAAGGGGCTGGGGGCCTCATCCCAGGATTGAAGTAACGAGGCGGGGAAAGGAAATTGCCGGGCTGAAAAGAAGCACCCATGTAACTTGACATGTAGGGAGCTACTGGTTGCATGTACATTGATGCTGTAGGCATGCCCATATATGGTAAGTATGGGCGGGGAGGAACAGACTGTCCTGGAGTGGACTGGTTTCCATGGTGAGATTTATCCTTGTCACCTCCTAAAGCTGGTCCATTGTCATAACCTACAACAACAAATGTATCTTTTTATACCTCATCATCTCCAAAAAACTGGGCCATTCTTTTTACTTAAATTCTAACATGACTCGTTTACAATGGATGTTTCTATCAGATATGGGCCATGTTCTAATCTGCGATAGAATCATGGTTCAATCATGGTTAGCCCCGCCCACCACACCTAAGCCATACCCAGCTGTTTCTAACCAAAAGGTATGTATATATAAACCGTGCCATGGGTAGGTTATCCATACTTCACTAATCTTATATAACATTTGATTCTCTGGCCTTCGTGAAAAATTTGGTAAAAATCCCATCACAATTATATTTAAGGAGCAATCTATAAATATTAAATCCCCTTTCCATTTGGTCCAACCACTGTGTCCCCAGGGGGCCACCCCTTCATATGAAACATTTGATTCCCTAGCCAAATTTAACGACTCTTCATGCTAAATTTAGTGAAAACTATGTCAAAACATTCATATACACTGTACACAATATAACATTCTCCTAGCCAAGAGATTCATGTCTAATTAAAGTAAAATCACCTTACATTTATGAAGTTGTCTTTAAACTTTAAAAATATAAACCAATGTTTCTCCTTACAGCCCCAACCCTTGTCTCCAGAGGAGCCACACCCTTCCTTTATTCAAATTAATTATGATTCCCTTGTCAAAAGGCTTCATACCATATTTGGCTGATATCCAAACTACAATTTGTCATTTAGGAAGAGGTTATTAAAAACAAGGGGAGCAAGGGGCCTGTATTGGATACATAGACATCTAGGCAATCATGGCGTTTTAGTATGTACAAATGTATGATTGGGATCTCAACTGTTTCCAAGTTATCACCCAAGATTTATAAAATGTGGTTTAAGTTCTTTCAACCATACAAAAGTAGTATTACTCAAATGTTTCCTCCATTTCATGTATTTGGCCCTCCCCTGACCCCATTCAGGGGTCAGGGATGGGTCTTTCATTTATACATTCATGAATTTCCTTGGCCTGAATTTTTAAAACATTATTTCCCGTGGCCATGGATTAAATACAATGTCAAATAAGGCTCATTGTTTTTTGCAAAATATGATTGTACTGGCTTTAGAAACTGAAACGATCCAGCCACAAGCCTTTATCACTTCACCCATTCAGATAACAGGTAGATAAAAGGACCTATAATAACGACCTTGACCTATGTCCTACCTGATAATGGCGGCTTGTCATCTTGAATAATCTGTCTCTCCAAGTCCTCGATTGTAGAGTTCCTGAAATCAAACAGGAAAATATTGTGATTAAGGATCCCTGTACCACTGCCAAAATCTGTAACTATACATTGGGACCTGTTTTTTTCTGGCATGACTACAGCTTTGATTAATCATTTCTGAAAAGAAAAGCATACTTTGCAGGCTGTTACTGAAAATAAGAGAGATGAAATCAGCGATATATTATCAACAGCAGTGTTCTGTGTGTAAAAATTCAGCGGAGCCAGACTGACTGAGATTTGAACCCTAGACTTCAGATTGTTATATATACTATCTCTCTAACTGATGACTGAGCTACCCAGTCAACAGAATTGATCTGGCCCAACAGTAGGGCTGTCACAATATATCGAAAACAGGTATATCGAAATACACGGGTATATCGTATCGTACCACAATACAGAGATGAAATATTGCTGTATCGCAATATTTTTCAAAAGCATATTTTTATATATCTGCTTGGTGTGCTAACTTTGAAAATTACTGCAACTTCTAACAGATATGTTAATAAGCATAAAGCAGGCTTTTAATAGTTCAAATTTTGTAATCGTTGGTTGGTTGGTTTGACAAAAATTCTTAAATCTATGTAATCCATATTATATATGATTAAGTTTGATAACATTCTGACAACAATTCATTATGAAAATTGAGCACATCCTTCTTTATGAAAATATATCGGGATACGTATCGCAATATATTCATTCTGTATTGCAATATATCGTGATACACTCTTATAGTATTGTGAAACCCCTACCAAACTGTGCTACAGTTATACCCAAAACGAAATTAAAGGAAGATTAATGTATATACAAGAAACCAAAGTGCGGTGGAACAGGAATCCTTAAAGTGAAATACCTTATATCTACAATGATGTAAACTACTTGTCCTGATCAACTGTGTTGTTTACAAGTTCACATACAATTGTCATTGTAAACACTTATCATCCAATATGTACACAAAATCTCCTCATATCTAAATACACATTAAGCCTACTGCACAAAAGGCTCAAAGGGCCTGTATTGCTCACCAGAATATCTATAAGCAACCGTAACAAATTTCCTCATTAAAGCTGACAGAACAAGTTAAAAAGCTTTCAATTGAGATTTTTTTTTTTTTTTTTTCAAAATATTTTTTCTGGTTTTGAGATCTTCCCCATCTCTTCCGGCTATAGTTTCTAAGTAAATGCCGACATTTTAGTTTGTCCTTGCTTGGTAACGAGCAGCGTTCTCGCTGGTTATAAAAAGCGCATTACCTGTCAAACCGGTTATCATTCTACAACTAACCGTCTTGTGATTCAATGCACTGCGCACCCTGTTCAGCAACTGTTATCAATAATCAAACGCACTCACCTTGTGCACTTTATTTTAATTGGTCGCATTTTCTACTATTTCCACTTTTTTTAGATAAATGCTTACTTTGATGTGTTCTATTTTAATTTTATTCAACTGATCTGATACAAAATGTCGGTAAAAAATCGTGAAAGTGTTATATATATGTATAATATAGTAGTGTCACCTTGCGCACACGTAGAACAAATGATAACCGGTTTGACGGGTAAAACGCTTTTTATACCCAGCGATACCCATACTCGTTACCAAGCAAGGACCAAACTAAAATGTCGGCACTTCCTTAGAAACAATACCGGTAGTCGGAAGATATGGGGCAGATCGCAAAACCAAACCAGAAAAAAATGTATATATTTTTTAATCTCAATTGAAAGCTATTTAACTTGCACTGTCAGCTTTAAGATATGAAACATAACAAATATTTTCCCCTTTTGAGCTATGCTTCTCAGTACCATAGGGGACAACACTCTTCCCTTATAACCCAAAAAAAAGATTCCTTGGTCCCGAGGCAGTTTCATAGCAGTAGATTTAAAAACATCATTTCTAAAATTTGGGCATCACCTCTCATTCATTCTAAGGTACAAAAATAGATACCGCAACAAATTATTTGGTTCAAATCTGTATGTATGGGTATGTGGTTGTAGGGTTCTTGTTATTGTGTAGATATAGTTGACCAATCAGAGAGCACTATGCTAATTAATTATGCACGTGTTTTTGCTCGACTTCAAAATTAGCCCCGGTCTCTGTATAATGGAAATGCTGACTAAATTTCATGAAAATGGTATGAAAGTTATCTTGCCAAATTCAAAGTGTGAACCTACAGACAGACAGACAGACAGATGGAAGCATCGATAAATTATAATAATTATGATCTGTCGAATATTTTTGTCAGGTTTATAAAAATAAACGTACTTAAACAAAAAAAATCAACAAATATAATGTGATATTCACAGCAGTTCAATTTGGTTTCACTTAGCAAAATAAACATCAATAACTTAACATTTATAAACTAATTAATATTAGATTAGCGTTATCAACTGTTAGCTAACACCTGAACATTGTTCCAATATTTAAACATGCAGTTCTACGCTTTTGGTAGTCTGCTATAATGGCTGAAGTTTGTGTGTTTGAAGACAGTTCGTTCAGCTCAACTGTGTCATTACAATCACAAGCATGCCTGTATGTCTAGTAAATCTCAGCAAATGGTGATAGCTCACTCTTCAAATATGTCTGGCAGATAATTCCCGTTGATTAAATAATGAACTGGTCATCTTTACCTTAAGCAAACTTTGTGGAGAGGGAGGGAAGTGATGGCAGGTTTACCTTGCTGAGGTATTGGGCCAATATGTACAGTAGTAATAACAATAACATCTCATTTCCCCATACATCACTCCATCCCCCCCCCCCCCCCCCCCCCCTCCTCCTCCTCCCCCACTTATTGTTAACTGCAAAACAATCAATCTACTTTGTATAACTATCCTCAGACTGCTTACACAGTTCAACCAAGTATTTATCCAAGATAAAACTGGCAAATTTACCCACAAAATCTAACATGGCTATAGGGGCGGAGGTGTGTATCCACGATTAACCAGCTTCGTACACCATACAGTAGCTGTCAGCCCCATTGTGTGTTCTAGATAACCACCGTGTTTAAACTAGAGTTTTACAGATTTGTTTTCTCAGATAACTATAATGTGGAATATTTGTCGTATTGTATCTGTTTAAACATTAATCCAGTCAAAACATTGCCCTGAAGATCAGTCACAACATTGTCTGAGCTATGTACGAATTGTCAACAGAAATCAGGGATATATGAATGAATGGATTGCAAATATCAAAACAGTTACAGTTACTCCGGAACAATATCGTGAAGGATTGCAGTCCATCATTAATAATTATATGGCACAGGCCACAGAGTCGAATTGAGACAGAAAACCTCCATTGTGTAAGCTGTTAGTAGGACAGTAACTGATGCTGAGAAGTTTTACTTGGAGTTGTTGCTTTTTGGCGCGTTCCATAAAGTCCTTAATGATATGTCCCTTATTTAAGGAATAGTATATTAATGATAATGACATGGCATATGTAGTTTGAAAGTTTGATGACATGAGTAAATGTTTGTTAAAAAAAAAAAAAAACAGTTTCTAGTAAATATACAGTATCATTACAGTCTCTAATAAATGTGCAACAAGAGAAAGATAAAAGGCACCTGCCAGACAGGGATCTCCTGAACTCTAGATGGAGTCACTCTACCAATTGAACTACCTGGTCGCCAACCATCAACCAAGTCTAGTCCGCTACTTTGCTGCCAAAGACACAACTATTTATAACTCGGGTTCAGATATCTTGATCATTCACCCAGTGTTTGAAACAAAGGTTGGCAAGCTCGCCAATTTTTTAACAGGAGAAAGAGAAATGCAACAGTCAGACCGGGATTCGAACCCTGGACCCTCCAAACTCTAGAAGGATGTTCTACCAATTGAGCTTCCTGGTTGCCAACGATAATACAGTATCATTACAGTTTCAAATAAACATATAGTAATTTAACAGAGCTGGACTGGATTGATAGCTCAATTGGCTAGACTGTCGATGGTAAAGCTCAGAGGGTCCAAGGTTCGAATCTCGGTCTGGACGGGCATTTTCTATCACCTATTTTAAAATTGGCGAGCTTGCCAACACTTTTTTCAAGTACCGGATGATTGCTTGGCAAGAGAATGCCCGAACCTGGGTTGTAAATAGTTGTGTCTTCGGGGGTGAAGACTTAGAAAAATGGAGGAAAGTAGCGGAACTGGACTGGGTCAATTGTCGGTGACCAGATAGCTCAATATGGTAAATGTCAGATTTTGGAAGGTCCCAAGTTCGAATCCCACTCCAGCTGTGCATTTCTCTCAGTTTCTAGTAAATTTATAGCACCGTTGCAGTCTCTTATCAATTAAACAAATAAACAACAAATAGAAAGGAATCAGAAATGATGACTTGACTATTTTATATCTTAAAAACATCATCTAATATTTGTTGAACTATTTGTATGGGGGCATTGATATGGATTTTGTCATGATGGAGATATTGACTAAGGTTTATCTTCTGATCAGGACCTAGATTCATCATTTTGGCCAAAATAAACAGATCGTCTATCACATATTACAGCGCCTGATTAGACACATAATATTTTCAGATTCATTACCACTTAAAGCCAGCTTGATAAGAGAAACATGCAAATAACAATGACCCTCTTTGACCCCATCTCAGTCTGATGGAAGGATCTTGTGTGGAACTCTCCACCCGCGGAGGTTAATTATGGTATGGGTCCAAATTTACCTCTTCAAACAGAACTGAATTACTGTGTATTGACAGAGGAAAAATTGCACAAATTTCATCAAACATAATTGAATAAGTTGATGTTTGCTTTGCGAGATGCCTCTGACAGTTCAAACAGTCTTGCCCAGATCATTTGTCGAATGTTGGACAGACATGGGGGAAGGCTTAACCTGTGGGGAATACTACAAGACTAGCAATCCATTTTAATCACAGACGTTCTACCTCTGCAATGTAAATCTCATTTACTCCGACTCAAGTGCTCCATCCCAGCCAGAAATCCCTTGTAAGTGAAAAAGCTTATTGTTTTTTCCGCATGAGGTAAAAACAAAGACCACAGTCCCGAAGGTGGGTACTTTTAGGGCTGAAGTCACGGACCAACTGATCGTAAAAAGTTATTCTGCTTTTTTTTCCCAATAAAAGGGTCTTACATCCAATGACAATAGGCCTTATACAAATCATGGCATGCAGCCGGACGAGGAAATAGGAGTAGAGACCCATTCAAGATAACGCTTGAAATTACAATAAAGATGAAATGTAAACACAATCCATTCTGGTAGTCACTGAAACATCTAACAATGAATTCAAAAAATCACCATCATTAATTCCCTGCTCTTTAGAATCATTGTACCCAGGAACCTAGCTCAATGATAAAGCTTTAAAAAAATACTTTATGCATTTGTACATCGCGATAGCAGAATCATATTCAGATGGTTTTCATAGCTCTGTCTGTTCCAGACAATCAATACACAGTCGAGTGGATTGGGCCGATTTCAGATTCAAAACACAACCAAGAAATGATATAGTCATTAACGCATGGTGCTGTTCGTGTCGTTAAGATCGGGCCAATAGAGGGCGCTGTTCATGTCTGATGTAGAATTGGCCAGTTAATCACCGAAGACCAGCTTCTCATCAGTAACAGCCATGAAATATGACAAAATGATTGGCGAAATTTATCACGATCGGCTATCCCGGCCACAACTTGGACTTAATTATAACAGAAATAATTCTTGTTTGGCGAGATTAATTAGAAAACATATACTTTAACTAAAAGACACATTGAAAGATTGTGTCCTTTGATGTTATACTTCAACTGGCTGAACAGATGTATAGCGGTTGAGGAAGTAATCGCCACGGTTTGATTAAAATAAATCTTATAAACACAGTGATCATTCAATGTTTGTCAGCTTAGGTAATTTGTTCTGCTATTTAACATTTAATGATGAAACTTGTTTTGATATTACATAGAATGTGAAACATCATGTTTAAATTGAAGTAAATGTATTACTAGCAGTTTTTGAGAAGTTGAAAAATGTGAATTGATTACAGAAAGATGATGCATCTTAGACAATGTATAAAAAGAGATCCCAATAGATCACATGTGAGTTTGTCTCAGGTGACTTAGTAACGAATTTAGAAAATTTTAAAAAGCAAAAGGAATCCCTCTGCATTGGGATGACTTTTGCTACAAGTTTGAACATCAAATCTGTAACAGCGTTTGAGATATCCTACAGAAATGCAAATATGTACATATTCTAAGCATTATTTCCATGGCAGAAAGGTGAAATTACCCTTAAACATCCTTCTAGAATGCAATTGTCTTCTGTGTGAAGTTTGAAGATCCTATATATATACCAATTTTTTAGATATGCTCCTGAAACAATAATGTGCTCTACTATTTCAAGGAAAACATGAAATTTCTTGATATCAGAAACAAAAACAAAAGCACAAAAAGACAAGTGGGAAGTCTGAAGATAAAATCTGTAACAATCGTTGAGATATTCTCTGGAAACAATTGTGAATGGAGAGATGGAGGGACAAACAAAAGGACAAGTTGAAGCCACAAGTACATCTCCCACAAACTCTGTCAAGCAGGGGATCATAATTATATCATTATAGCGAAGAGAATGTCACCTTTCATAATTAGTTTATAAATCTTTGGTCTCTTTTAAACTTTTGTTTGTAGATAAATTTAAAGTTCAGTTTAAAAAGTTCATCATTGTATATTTATTTAATGTTGAACCTGATAATCCTTAGGGGATGACTTTTATGAGGGTCTATATAAAAGGAACCCAGTCAGGTTTAGATGTATATAGTCAACTGCTTAATAACTGAACTACTCAGTAGTGAAGCGGACTTAAAACTAGTCAAACAAACAAACAAGCTCAGTTCTAACAGAAACAGGCTTTAACTCACTCACCCCTTAAATTTCATAATGAACTATGCCAACCTTTGAATTGGAAGAGTTCAAATGTGTTTACAGGGGTGAATGAGTTAAGGATTCCTGTTCCACTGCAGGCAAAACACTAGAGAGTTCCATTGAATTACTTTGTATGTAGAGTAACCTCCCTTATTACCTTTTGGCTATAACTGCAGTGCAATTAGGCCGAGGCACTTCCGCTGACTAGGTACACGCAGCTCACTTGGTAAAAGCGATGGTATAATAATGTCACGTCCAGGGTTCGAATCCAGGTCTGGCCCCACAGAATATTTACAATCAGAGCACTATTTTTGAATACACATACAGTTTGTTTATTTAATCTACAGGTATACTATTTTCCATAAAAGTTATGATTTTCTTTTTAGAAATTATTCATCAAAGCTATCGTAATGCTGGAAAAATTAGTCTCCAAATCGTTTTGAATATTTTTGGCATTGGTACAGGGATCCTTAACCCCAATCAATAATCAATCAATGAACTCATTCACCCCTGAAAATTCATAATGAACAATTCCAACCTTTGAATTGGAAGAGTTCTAATGTATCTTCAGGGGTGAATGAGTTAAAGGCATACACTCACCACAATCCTGTCTTTATTTCAGCATATATATTTCCTTGAAGTAACAAAATATTTTTCTCATCACTGCCTTATACTCTCGCCCCCGAAATCTTCACCCCCTAATACTCACTTAACACTCATTAGAACAGCAGCCAGTCAACAGGAGAAAGTGGTTCAAGTAAGGGACAGAAGTGTTATATTAATAACTTTACCCTCAAGGTCAAACGAGGCAGAGTAATCTAGGGATGAACAACAAGCACCTGCATAATACTGTCACTTATCACTAACGTCAGTCGGATTGGACTATACATGGTGGCCTGTGTAAGATTAGTGTTACCTTGCATGATAAACATTCCCTATATGGAAAGTTAAAAACAAGCAGACACATAAATGCTGACTAAAGGATAGGGTTAGGCAATAGATACACCATATATATATGTAGTAGGATGAGGAAAAGTGATAAAGAAAGTGCTGTCGCTGGGGCTCGAACCCGCAACCCTTGGCTCTCCAGACCGATTGAGCTAAAGGGAAATTCCCTACAGTTGACGCTTGTAAGGCAACCTAATCAATACACATCTTTGACATTATTCCCCCCTTTTTTCGAACACCAACCCAGGTCCTTTGACTCCCCACCAAGGGTACTACCTTGAACGGGGAGGGACAACAGCAACAGTTTGTAGTAAGACGAGGAATAGTGATAAAGATAATGCCGTCGCTGGGGCTCGAACCTGTGAGATCCTTGGCCCTCCAGCCCAAAAACTCTACCACTGAGCTAAAGGAAAATTCCCTACAACTGACGCTTGTAAGGCAACCTAATTAATCCACATCTTTTACATATATATCAACCTTTTAATTAGACATTTAAAAGGGCCTCAAAAATTATTATCATACCAAATTAATACAGAGTAAGATAATCCAACACTCTCCGACACGTTGGGGCAGCTGGAAAGGTTAGCACAATCATTTAGTAGGAAGCTGTCTATGACAATATTAGAATTGAACAGGATATCGCACGGACAGCTCTGCTCACTTTCAGTCTTTCGTCCCTTTCAGAACCTTCAGTGTTATACTATATACCTCCTACTTGCTCCCTATCTTATCTCATCTACTGAATGACCTAAAGTCTCTCAGACCTGTTAAATGAATAAACAAGATGCCCTGTGTCTGTAAATGACTCTTTTTTCTACAAAGTTACATGCAAACTTTGATAAAGAAGAAATTATACACTGACAAAAATAACATTTTGATTTGACCTCTGACCACAATTTGTGAACCAGAAATTTACCAGTGACAGTTCGGAATTTTTTGGATGGTACTCCACATACTGTTAAATGATGGTTTATATAGGTAAGAAAATATTTTAATTAAAGATAAATTTTGAATGTTTTAATAAAAATAAAATCATTAAATTAATTCAATTAAAATTTCATTAAAAAATTTAATAGATGGAAATATTTTCATGAGTTGCTCAACATGAAAATGTTAACAGTAACAGGTGAAGATGTCAAGTAGCTATAGTAAAACATGTATTAGAAAAATACAAAGAGTAAATCAGAATTTATATAAGACTTCAATCAAGGATGTAAAGACAGATGGATAAAACTGTATGTATTATCATATTATATCCTACAGCAATAACAAAACATAATGGGTAATATCAGTTTAATTCACTTGGATCATTTGATTTTATAATGTTAAACTTCAATATTTTAAGTAAAGATTAATAAAAAATAAATTAGTAAAAATAAATTCATTGAACTAGTTTAATTAAAAAATTCATTGACTATTATAATTAATGAAAATATTTTCATCAGTTACTTAACAAGAAAATGGTAGCATAGTAACAGATGTCAAGTAGCTATAGTAATACATGTATTAGAAAAATACCAATAGTATATCAGAATTTATACTATGACTTGAAACAAATATGTAACTTCAATCAAATATCTTGCTCAGCTCAAATTAATCTTTAGGCAAAGTGGATTATTTTACAACGTCACTACACACAGGCACTGATCGGCAAGTTTTATTTAGGAGTCGGAAAGCGCAATATGTAGGATTACTTAATATGTTACCATGGCACCCTTATCTAGGTCCTTCATGTTGATTGCCATTCTGTCATTACATATACAACGGAAATCCATTCAAGGAAGGATTTTACTTTCCAATCAGGCTGCTATCGTTGACGACTGGATTACGGAACAATATTGTAGGGCTCTAAGGCCGTCAGTGCTCACCCTAAAAGTGTTTGTTTCCCATCAATTCATTTTAATTAAAATCCACTCTTAGTGAATAGCCTACTGCCAACCATCTGTTAAATTGGCCCACACTGGACAACCAATGTTTTCCTTTGGTGTGATATTCATTGTATACCAAATATACACAGTAAAACCTTATTATACTGCCTACTTTTGTCCAGAGAAATTTTGGCATTGTAAAGGAGTTTGACAATAAATTGAGGGAAACAATAAAGGAATTCATACAAAAAAGAGGAAAGGGGACCCTGAAATATGATGGCACTAAGGGAGGTGGCAAATGAAACGAGGGGCAGTATATCAAGTTTGTATTGTACTGTATATTGCTTTCATAATTACTGTGGATGCATAGTATATAAGAAAAGCTAAAGATTCAATGATTATCAAGTCGTTAAAACCAACTTTAAATGGTTTGGTTTATGTTCTACATCCTATTAACAGCTAAGGTCATTTAAGGATGCTAGGTTTTGGTGGTGGAGGAAAGCCAGAGTACCTGGAGAAAAAACACTGACCTGCGACCAGTACCTGGCAACTGTCCCACATAGACCTCAACCCATGAACCCAGTGGTGAAGGCAACTTTAATTATTTTTAGTATACATGTATGTAAAATTATTTAGAACCAAAATCACGTTTCTTATCATTACCATATGGTTGAGCGCATTCAGAGGTTATTAGGGTATTTCAAGTAACCTAGAAATGTAAACAAGTCCCAGTGCTGGCTTTGTTATCTACTGTAATAGGCCAATCATTCGTTAGTGAATCAACAATTGAATGACACTATAGGGGAAACATATTTAATTCATTCACCCCTGATATTTCATAATGAAATATTCCAACCTTTGAATTGGAAGAGTTCAAATACGTCTTCAGGGGTAAATGAGTTAAGCTGTAAGTATGAACAGGAACTCTTGAAGAATCCCATTTGTATGATGTTGGTGACATCATAACATCTGCTATATTTTTACTTTGACTGTTGTACATTTGTAAACAAAATCACTCTCCTGAAGAACTGTAATACAGTGAAAGGCCCTTGAGACAGTATACTAGAGTATGAAATAGTATACTAGGGTATGAAATAGTATACTAGGATATGAAATAGTATACAAGAGTATGAAATAGTATACCAGGGTATGAAAAAGTATACTAGGGTATGAAATAGTATACTAGAGTATGAAATAGTATACTAGGAAATGAAATAGTATACTAGGGTATGAAATAGTATACTAGAGTATGAAATAGTATACTAGAGTATGAAATAGTATACTAGAGTATGAAATAGTATACTAGGGTATGAAATACTATACTAGGGTATGAAATAGTATATCAGAGTATGAAATAGTATACTAGGGTATGAAATAGTATACTAGAGTGTGTAGTATACTAGAGTATGAAATAGTATACTTGGGTATGAAATAGTATACTAGGGTATGAAATGGTATACTATTTCATACCCTTGTATACTTTTTCATACCCTAGTATACTATTTCATTCCCTAGTATACTATTTCATACTCTAGTATACTTTTTCATACCCTAGTATACTATTTCATCCCCTAGTATACTATTTCATACCCTAGTATACCATTTCATATCCTAGTATACAATTTCATACCCTAGTATACTATTTCATACCCAAGTATACTATTTCATACTCTAGTATACTATTTCATCCCCTAGTATACTATTTCATCCCCTAGTATACTATTTCATCCCCTAGTATACTATTTCATACCCTAGTATACTATTACATACCCTAGTATACTATTTCATACCCTAGTATTCTATTTCATATCCTAGTATACTATTTCATATCCTAGTATACTATTTCATACCCTAGTATACTATTTGATACTCTGATATACTATTTCATACCCTAGTATAGTATTTCATTCCCTAGTATACTATTTCATACTCTAGTATACTACACACTCTAGTATACTATTTCATACCCTAGTATACTATTTCATGCTCTAGTATACTATTTCATACCCTAGTATACTATTACATACCCTAGTATACTATTTCATACCCTAGTATTCCATTTCATATCCTAGTATACCATTTCATACCCTAGTATACTATTTCATACCCAAGTATACTATTTCATACTCTAGTATACTACATACTCTAATATTCTATTTCATACTCTAGTATACTATTTCATACCCTGGTATACTATTTCATCCCCTAGTATACTATTTCATACCCTAGTATACCATTTCATATCCTAGTATACCGTTTCATACCCTAGTATACTATTTCATACTCTAATATACTATTTCATCCCCTAGTATACTATTTCATACCCTAGTATTCTATTTCATATCCTAGTATACTAGGATATGAAATAGTATACTAGAGTATGAAATAGTATACTTGGGTATGAAATAGTATACTAGGGTATGAAATAGTATGCTAGAGTATGTAGTATACTAGAGTATGAAATAGGATACTAGAGTATGAAATAGAATAATAGAGTATGTAGTATACTAGAGTATGAAATAGGATACTAGAGTATGAAATAGTAAACTAGGGTATGAAATACTATACTAGGGTATGAAATAGTATATCAGAGTATGAAATAGTATACGAGGGGATGAAATAGTATACTAGAGTATGTAGTATACTAGAGTATGAAATAGGATACTAGAGTATGAAATAGTATACTAGGGTATGAAACGGTATACTAGGATATGAAATGGTATACTAGGGTATGAAATAGTATACTAGGGTATGAAATAGTATACTAGAGTATGAAATAGTATACTAGGGTATGAAATGGTATACTAGGATATGAAATGGTATACTAGGGTATGAAATAGTATACTAGGGTATGAAATAGTATACTAGGGTATGAAAAAGTATACAAGGGTATGAAATAGTATACTAGGATATGAAATAGTATACTAGGATATGAAATAGAATACTAGGGTATGAAATAGTATACTAGGGTATGAAATAGTATACTAGGGGATGAAATAGTATACTAGAGTATGAAATAGTATACTAGGGTATGAAATAGTATACTTGAGTACAACTTTGATATCGGACAGTGATATTTTCATGTGTTTGACAAAAATTATGTAGAATTTGAGGAAAAAACTGGTTGGTCTATCGTGTTAGTTATTTTCACAAGTCTATCTACCCCTACTGCACCAAATCCTCAATTAATGTCAGAGCTGGGAAATCTTGCATATGAATTATCAAACTCTGACATCAATTAATTTCTGGAAATTAAGAGTTCATGCTAAGATAGAAATCTTAACAGTTTAAATGTGCATAACCCAAACCTCCCTAAAACTCCCCAAGATATGGTAACCGGTTTATTTCCACCCTTAGTCAGGTTAGTACCAAACCTTAACCCTTTCACCCCTATGTAACTTAAATAAACTCTACCATGCATTGATCTGGATAAGTCCATTATGGTCTACACATGTACACCGCCCTCTAACATAGTGCCTGTTGGGGAGGAATTTCCTTATCATGAATTGATTCAAATATCGAACACAAAAGCTCATAAATATCAAAATAAGATTTACAAACTTTACAGAATTAATGTGATTAAGCTGAATATTAATATTGCCAACATTATAAAAATTGGATGATCACAAAAGTTAAACGGTGTCAGATTATTTCACATGACCTATATAATTATACCTTGTCAATATCTATGACTCAAAGACCTGATGTGAAAAGTGACATCATCAAAAAAAAAAAAAAAAAAAAACTATCATAATTTTATTAAAAAGGGGGCGGAACTGAACACACCTTCAGCGCTTCTCCATTGACAATTTATCACAAATCTTACATTATGAAATTATAAGTGGGACAAGGAAAAAGAAATCCATAATCTTGATATTCAGTCAATAAGAAGCGTTTCTTTTCTGGTATTGCTTAACGTTTTTTGTATGAGACTTCGTGCCTGGTACTCCGTAACATAACTTTCAAATTTCAACCATCAGATTTTTTTTCATTACGAATCCCACAAAACATTTGATTGTACTTGGACAGACAATCAGTATTTCAAAAGGGTTGTATAATTTCTCCAAACATGAATGACTGATACTAGTCAGAAATTCGGTAATTCAAAGTTAAGTTATAGAGAAACAAAGAAAGCTAGGTTCGTATAGAAACGTAAAGGATGTACATTGTACTGAGTGGCAAAGTCACCTTACTAGCATATCCTTCAGGCCAAATGCAAAAAATCTTGTGTTTCCGCTAACCCAACCTTCCCCAGATTTTTGTGCCTACCCTAAATTTGTATGGGCATTTAGTGATATGCACTGTTAAAGTCAGAACTCCTGCTCTACATAAGCACAGAAAAATATTTTCCAAAATGAAAAAAATTGCCTACCTACCTACCCTATTTTCTCTAAAAAAATGAAAGCAGAAACACAGGCAAATTTGTTTGTTTGACCTTAATTAGCTCAGCTGTAGAGAACCTTACTAGAAAGTCTGGGATCACAGGTTCCATCCCCAGCAAACACACATATTCTTTCAACTACTTCCTATCACATACTGGTGCCGTTGAGGCGTTAATTGAAGCCTTGGCGGGGAGAAAAACAATTTGAGTTGTGGTTGTCTGCAAGGATGAAGACATGGATTGGAAAATTGGGGAAGTAGTGTAAAGGATGTGCATTGTACATACCGGTAGTGTCAAAGTTGCATTACTACCTTCGAGCCTTCGACTAAAGGGAATTTCCTTTTTATCTCAGTGGGAGGGTATCCAACTAGAAAGTCTGAGGTCGTGGATTCGATCCCCAACAAATGCACATATTCTTTTCGCTACTTCCTTCCTATTACAGAAATACTCCGAACTCCCACTCTCCTAAAGCAGTCAGATGTGATCATTAATGATTGATGATCACCAAAAATTGATAAGGTGTAGAACTTGATGTCGCCATACTTGGTGTAAGTCCAAACTAAATCTGTGGAGTGGTTTGTGAGATAGTATGGGGAAAGCACCAACAAAGCAATTACTATGTAACAGGAACGGAAAAATGCACAGCCAGAACGGGGTTGGAACCCGGGACCCTCCAAACTGTAGACGAAGGCTCCACCAACTGAGCTACCTGGTCGCCAATGATGGAACCCGTCCAGTTCTGCTACACCTATATACCCCCATTACTTTGTTTAGTTTGCAGTGGCAATGAAATTTGGTTCGTGCCAGAGTGTTATGAAATCCTGGCCATGGTGTTCCAAAGTTCTTTCCTGAGTGTAAAAGGTGTTGGGTAAGCTAGAATGACATTACATTTAAAGTTAAATTGGCCAGGGAGGTATTAAATCTAAGACAGGGTGTCACAACGTTCTGGTCAGGGCTTGATATGAACCATTGTTACAAAGTCTTGATCATGATGTACAGATGGCACAGGAATCTTAAAATTCAAACCGTTTTTTTGTCATCTAAATTTAATTGTCATCCTCATTAAAAGATCACATCATGAAAATCAACTAAAATTTTCTTGTATTCAATTTTGATTAAAATTGTTCAATATACAAAATATTTAAAATATCACAAGAAATTTTATTAAACCATAGCATATCATTAATATTTTTGTAGATAATGTTAAGTGAAATATTATCAACTGTCCAGATTTACTAGTCCTGGCAAAATAATGATCGAAGGGAGGTAACTCTAGCTAATGTCTCTCTTCAAAAATTAGTAAAAAATACTTTATATATGGTGTCACATATTTTGTTTGTTTGTTAAGGATTTAATGACTTAAATTGACATGAACCTAGGGACATACTGCAGAAAAAGTAGGAACCTAAGAAATGAAATATATCAACAAGCTACACAAAAAAGGATAAGTACATTCATATAAAAACATGTTATATGATGCAGACTGTGTGATGTTGTTTTTATCTCAAGTGTTCTTGCTTGTTTCCTTTTTTCTGCTAAATATTACCATACATCTGATGATTTTTGAACCCACAGTAGGGAGATTTGTGTTTTGTAGTAGGAAGATTGAATTTTAAGTAGGGAGATTTTTTCGCAGCATCACAGCGTAACATCGTTTCATTAATAATCATCGATTTTTACCATATTTTTAAGGAAAAGAACACCATGTATGTCTTCAAATCTTGTTATTATAAATCATGGGTAATAAGTATAATTATGATATCTTCTGATAATTATCATAATAAAAATTATTTAAAATCATAATGTAAATTACAATTAAGTAGAAAATATCTGTAGGACATCAATGCCCCTTTGACACTGTGGTTGACCTATAAATAGTAATAGTGACCTTGGCATTGACCTTGGGACCCTGAAATACAAACTCATCAGAGGTATTATCTGACTCATACTTAATCTTTGTATAAACTTTGATGACAATCTAATAAGAATTAAATGAAGTTGGTTTATAGTCATGACAATAAATTAGGATGATGAGAGATGGGATGTGAAACAACACGAGGGAACGGAATGAGTAACATTATATACATCAACTAACCAACCAACCAACCAGCTAACCCATAAACATCCTCGATATCCAGGGGTTATGCTCACTTACGTCCTCTGCACCCCTGGAATATTTCATAGCAAAATCAAAGGCTCTGTGTGCACCACCTTGTGGAAAAGACAGGAAGACTAGTTTGATCCTTTTAATGTACATCAAAAAAATCTTGCGGTCAACTAACAGTAAAATTGACTGGCTTTGAATTCGGCTGTGGCTCTTCTGTAATCTTCAGGCTTTTTTACCCCAGACCAATCAAATTGCTTACCATGTGCCTTCGATTTCGTCATGACACATGACAGCGGTTCAGAGAACTAGAGTGAGCGTAACCCCTGGAGTATTAAGGATGGCCCATAGAAACAAAGTCTTTGTCGGTATGTTATGAATATTGCACTGATGATGGAAATTGGTCTTGCTGTATGTCTATTCGTCTAAGTGTACTTATCTATAGCAAAAGCTAAGCTAAAAATTAACTTTATTATGGGCGCTGCTAAAAAAAACTTGGAAGAAACTACATGTAGGTGAACAAATTGCTTCAAAATGAACTTGCATATTTTATTCTGAAACTATTGTGTTTAGATCCAACTAAATCACCGATGAAGGTGGAGGTATGTGAGGGCATGTTAATAAATATGTATATTTAAAAAAAAAATATCGGTGCAGAGTGTAATTTCTGATGTTCCCAAATTTAGCAGTGCTCATGTTGGAACTCAAACATGTATATAATCCTATGGGTATTGTAATGTAATGAATTGTTATAATGTAATGTAATGTTTTGTCTCTGGTCTTAATGTAATTGTTTACATGAAAATCAATAAACAAAATTGAAATGTAAAAAAAAAAAGGATGGCCCATAGAAGGCAAAGCATCAAAAATAACAGTTAATCGAGTCAAAGTGCTCTTTAACAACACAAACCATACCGTTTATTCGTGTGACACCTCGATAAGGTTAAGTGTTTCCAAATAAACTAGATTGTTGAAGTATATCCAGTATATCCCATTTATTTATACTCTGCACAACTGGCTTTTATTTCTGTATGAGCTTCAGTGCCTGTATGTCCTAAAATGTCTCTAATAATCAAATTTATTTGAAATTTACTTAATTGCCTCGTTTATTAAAATTATCTTTTACTTCTATAGTTTCCAGACATCTTTATATCAGCACTTGTTTCATGTGTTTTGTTAAAACAACCCGTCAACACTAAGTTCATCTGTTCTTTGTCTAGTCGCTACCTTCATCAAAACAGGGGAAACCCTGCATTAACAGTTTTAGCGTTTCAGTACTTTGATCAGATATTATTGCCCATGTTGAGATTTGGCCCCAGACACTGCTCAAAGTTAAATTTGCTAAAATTTGCTAAATTTATTAGAATTTTTTTTTACACTGCTGGTCAACATATTATATCCAAGTAGCATATATATAACAAAAAAACTTAATTATGATTCTTGGGAAAATGTTTCTTCAATGTTTTAAAGTTTCTGTACAATATCATCTGTTATTTCATAGTTTAAGTGACTTTAACCCTTTCACCACTGTAGACCGTAATGGACTCATCCGGTCCATATCAATGCATGGTAGAGTCTACTAAAGTAACATAGGGGTTAAAGGGTTAATAAAGATTCCGTACAATGTGTTCCATCATCTCATGGTTTGAATGACCTGTTGACAGCTATAACAATTTTGTACAATATTTTTTTACAAAGTGATACTGGAAATTTTCGCCCAGTCAAACTTTTTGCCCTCAGCAGGTAAAATCCCTATTTGGCCAGTTTTAATTTCACCCTTCACATTTATTTACAATGCATAAAATGTTGTTTACTAATGTTCTCCCTCATTATGATAAATTTGCCCTCATCATGGAGAGCAAAAATATCAAAAATTAAACTGCAGCAAAAATTTCCTGGTATACATCGTTAACATTGATAATGATTTTACTGACCTTGCGGCAGCCATGTTTTGACCAGAAGCAGCTAGTACGCCATCAGTTGTTTCAGCCTCCACCTGGTTCTCCTTGACCTCTTCTATCTGCTCTTCCACTTGCGACTTTGACTTTAGTGGGTCAGTTTTATTAGAACGTGGCAGTCGATGGCGGAGTTCATCATTCACCTCCCCCTCATCATTATACATATCAACAAGGTAGGCATGAAGTCTCTCCTCTGCAGCCTCTCGCCGCTTCCTCTCCACTTCAATTTCCTTTTCCCTAAAATGTTCATGTTAATGTTTGAAAATTCTCAGAAATAAAAACAAAGAGAGTGGAACAAATAGATATATCCCCATCCCCTTCAAAGAGATATCTTTGACCCTTTAAATTTGACTAATGACAACATATAACCAATCAGTCTTGATCAACGACAAGTTGACAACTAAAATCTCATCAGATGCAGACCTCACGTTAAATTGGTCGTTAATGAGATATGCCATACACAATTTTATAGCAAAGAAGTGGTAAGTTACCTTTAATCTTTTTACCTTAACTAGTACTAACGACCACTAACTTTTATTCGGGTGCGGAACTCAATATTACTATACCATGGTGCAAATATAAACTAAATCTGCAAATTGATTTATAAGAATATGTTGTATACAAGTGTTATACCTCAAAAGGGGTCAAGTGATCATGACCTTTAACCTTTTAACCTTGGCCAACAACCACCAATATGTATTCAAATGTTAACTCAATGTTACCATACCATGACCTTACTGGTGAGTACTAAATGGAATCTTATGGTACAGTAAAATACTTGCTTTGTTTGACTTTCTCCACTTTCAAACTCAATTCTTAAATAGGTTTTTTTCTTTCTTTGTATTTCTACTGATTATATAATTTTTTACATGATGGCTGTCTCTCCTGGTGATCCTGAGGACGGCCATAATCTTTTAGCTAAAATTGTGTATGATTATAAAATAGATATACCCCAAAACCTCTATACCCACAGGCCAACCTGACATAACACTTCTTCCTTCCTCAACAAAATCAACTAAAACTGATGCAGCAAATTAAAACAAGATGAAGACTGAAGAGGAAGGAAAGGAGGGTGGGACTAAATAAAGCATTATTATGGCAGTAACTGTTCTTCAAATTAAATGAGGCTGTGGGGTAGTCCAGTTCACCATTTTGCATCGAGAAAAACCTTCCTGATTGTTAAAAGCACTTTGATCATTTATACCTGACCCATGCCCCCAAGACTTTTCCAAACTCTGACTGGAAACAGTTTTGAGTAGAAGCCAGGATGGCATACAGACATTTCAGAACTCTACATCATTTTGGTATTTTTGTGAAACCTTTCGGTACATACCCAATGTTATTTCAATATTTTGCAGGACTAACCTTTTAAGCTTTCTGCTTTGTTGCTTTTTTATTTATTTATTTTTTGTTTCTTGTGTATTGCTGATTTTACATGCAAGGTTCTTCAGAATTTGCCATCGGTACAAATAGTATTAGAAATATTCTATTGTTGGGTACCAAGTCTAGTGGGTACCAAAATGTCTAGAGTTTGGCTTGTAGTAAATCTCAACATCTGAATTTCCTCAAATGGGCACTTAATTATCAAGCTTGGTCTCTAGAACTGCCTCCAAAGCCAGATCATTTCTGGATCTCCCAGAAAGGAAAAGAAAACAGAAAAGGATCCCTCAATAATCAGTTTGGGCACAACCCTGTATACACGTACCTAATTGTATTGTTTATCGAATTATGTTAAAGAATGTTTCCTTTTTTAGTTCCTAATGTTTAACATCTCTCCGCCGCAGCTATAATAACAAAGCACTGTATGACCCACATGTAGGTGTATAAAGAAACTTCAGATAATGTGACATTTCGTAGCAATTAATTAAATTTGCGTGCATTTCGAAGAATTGCGCGTAATATTTGTCCTATACATTGTAGGTACGTGAAGATCGTATTAGGGCGAGTAATTCGTGCGATTTGGTATTGACCAATGAGGTTGGAGCATGTGTGTGGGGTAGGACACGGGTGGTTGTTATTGTGTCATTCTAGCTTCGGACGTAGACGCAACGTAAAAGTTTTTAATATTGAATTTAAATATATTTCATATATGGAATGTTATGTGCATGAATACATTGAGAATATATGGGAATCGTATTTATGTTTGATGTATAGAAACCCCAGCAAAACAAAAAACGAAAACCTGAAGCACAGACGGGCTGGTACACCTCCTGCTTCCTAAAAGGAGTGCAGGTTGGGTGGCGCGCTTGGATTTTGTAGATAAATACGATTTGCAATGAGAGGGAGAGATTGTGGGTTGTGGAGAGAATTTGTCAAAATTGTATCGAAACGTCTTTATCGCATCAAATGCAATTATAATAAATGCCTGTTCTGTCGTTCCATCAGCCGAGTAGCTACCTGCATATATCATGGTTGTTGTTTGTTTAATACGAGATGAAGTATATAGAGGACTTGGGTTGCAAGAGAGACTGACATGCCATAAGTCCAGTGAACTATTTCTATTAAAACATCTGCCTTATTATTGACTAAATTAACATCCCTATGCATGCATATATAGCTAATGTACATTATTTTCAAATTATATATCTGAATTCCGACTTTTTATTGGGGACTTTGAATGTGACTTATCAAGGAGTTGGAATTGTAATGTATGCTTGTTTTTACCTGTATTTGTACCAAATGTGTGTTACCTGTATTGTTACGTGTACAGGATTGCGTCTTATTTTACTGAGTGAAAGTCACTATTATGACGTTAACGCCGGCGCAGAATATTATTGGGTACCCACATAATAGGTCGCACTATTCCTAAACGCTGTTGTCAATATTGCCTATGCTAATAAATGTTGGAAACGATCAGTTCAGTGTTGGTATATATTTTGTCACACTACAGACTCCAAGGATATAAAACGTACGTCACTTTACACTAGAACCAGGAAGGAGGAAGGACAACGGTGGAGGACTAAGGACGTGAACCGTTACAGTAATTAATTAAGAGTGACTTTATAGCAACTTTTTTGGTGGGGGGG